>NC_039250.1:6716045-6921836 GCF_003368295.1 Carassius auratus
GTGTTATCTAAAACCTCATGCACTTCTAACACTTTCGTGGTTGTCGCTGTTAATGTTGACTACAGAGAAAAGAGGATGCGAAAGTATGCAAATTCACATTGCACGAGTGAAAAGAACATAATTTCATTCTGAAGAGGCTTGTAAGTTTAAAGTAAGTGTCTTGAGGTGTCATTGTGTTGCATAAGCTTGTTATAAGTACCTTCATGCTGTAGGGTGTGTGTGATTTCTAAGCTTGTACATGCTTGTAGACAATTTGCATAAGATCCGTACCATCGTAAAGAGCATTGTATGTTCCTTAAGATTTTTGTTTCAAAAGAGTAAGAGTATGTTTAAAATGGGCTTGTGTCAGGTCAATAAAGACAATGCTGACACCTGACCACAGGGTGAAAATATTGATCAGGTGTCAAAACAGTGTTCTTTCAGGAAACCTCCTTTAGGTCATTTTGTTTGCGCTGACTTGTCAAGCTTTGTGTTCTAGTCGTCTGATCCAGCATAAAAGAAAAGAGGTTGACCGGGAGAAGCATTAAGCAGTCCCACAGTGCTTTGCAGGTACTGTGTGAAGAGCCCCATTGGCACCTCCAGTGGACAGGTAAATTACAGTAGCCAGGGTTCTAACTGCTTTGTAAGACGTCAAATGTAGGCCTGAGTGAATGGAACTGGGCAATTTCCCATAATCCCAAGTGCTTTGTTCAGAGATGGGGACTCGAGTTTGAGACTCGGACTCGAGTGCGACTTAAGTCGCACAAACAGTGACTTCAGACTCGACTTGAGACTCGTCCTCGAAAGACTTCAGACTCGACTCGGACTCGAGCTCCGGGACTCGTGAACAATGTTAATTTTTAGTAAACGTCAGATGAGCTCGCTGTTAGAGTTGTGACGTTCGCGAACGAACCGATTCTTTTGAACGGCTCATAAACATGAACGATGGGAGCCGAGTCACGGCTGGAGGGGAGCGTTCTTTCTGTCGCTCTTTTTCCTATGCGTGTTTCAGAGCGCGTGTTTCACACAGATGCACACAAATGAGCTCCTCCGCGAGACAGAACTGTTATAGGGGGAGGGGCGCACCCAGCGCAGGCCAACCCTTTATAGCGTGATGATATTAGTTATTAGTTGTGCACGCATCCTTCAACTGAGTAGGTACTCCAGTGGAAAAAAAACCTGCGTGCCTCTGTCATTGGGTAGGAGTGGAGCCATGACGTTTTGCACAGATATTCATTGCAGCCCACTTTGTTATTGTTCATTGACTTGAAGGGCTGATGTCCTATTTGCAAGTTTACAGTAGTAATAGTATGTAGACATTTCCATTTTATTTATTCTAATTTTATCTACTTTAAATATTTTTGGTTCTCTATCAAAATGTTCTTGGGTGATAACAATGTTCTTGTGTGTAAGTGTTTGTAGTAAAAGCTGTTTTGCACAGAAATTCATTGCAGCCGGCTTTGTTTTTGATGTTTATTGTGAGTAGGTATTGTATGAATAACATAAGTCAGCATAGCTTTGTTCATTCTTAAGCCAGACAAGAGGTGTGCAGCTATACAGCCAGGACAGACAGAAGGCCATACTGAATCCATAAATGCAAAATACAGATATTAACTTAAAAGTAAAGCATTCTTGGTGTTTTTGTCATGTTGCAATAGCCTGTTTACAACTGATTATATACCAAAATCAAAGTTGATATTGTATGCTAATAGATAGAAGTTGTCATAATAACATATTACATGCTTTGAATTCCTTATATATAGCTATGCAGTGTTCTAAGCAGCTTGGATGGGTCGCTGTACGTGATGCAACATTTATTATAACCAGAGACTTAATATAATAAAGAGACTTGAGACTTGACTTGGACTCTAGCTCAGAGACTTGAGACTTGACTTGGACTCTAGCTCAGAGACTTGAGACTTGACTTGGACTCTAGCTCAGAGACTTGTGAGCATCTCTGGCTTTGTTATTCAGACCAGCCTGCCAGATTGATGGCCATAGGAATAGAGACCAATTGAAGGTTCACTGAGCAGAAGTTTTATCAGAGATGTGGTTGAGATTTTCTAAAAACTACAGTAAACTGTTCAAAATTTTGGAGTTTTGGAAAGGAAAACTTCTATTCAACATGGATGCATTAAACTAATCAAGTGACCGTAATGTAAATGTAATATTGCAAAATATTGAAAATAAATACAGATCTTTTGAACTTTCTATTGATCAAAGAATTCTTAAAAAAATTATTATAGCATTATATATCAACTAGGATAATTCGATAACGATAATTATTGCGATATAATTATCCCAGATGAAATGATTTATGATTTATAAAGAGTTCAATAAATGTTCGATACAATGTTTGGGCCAAAAACGGAACGGAACAGCGCGACTCCTTTGAATCGCGCCACACGGATCGTTATACACTTAGATCCAGGGTTTCCGCGGGGCCATAAAAAGTCATAAATGTAACAATAAGAATTTAAGGCCATAAAAAGTCATAAAAACGTCCGGATTTTCCATACAAGGTCATAAAAAACATTTAGGCACGTCTTAAATTGATATGCTAGTCCATTCATTTGTTCTTCCATCAAAATGCGCTCGCAGCGGCAATGGTATTCATTTTTCACCTGTTGTAGTTCTGTATGAGGAATCTGGGTGGAATCACAGCGCTCCAGAACTACAAGGTCCATGTGGCAGCATACAGACTTGTCAGAATGACTTTCAGAGAAACCCGCGCGAACTCAGAACATACTGTATCATACTGAGTCACTGCTTATCTTAATTGAAATAATCCTGGCTATCACAATGGGAAAATGTACCTTTAACGATCTATGGCTCGAAGACGGTGCGTTTAGTAGCTGGCTCAAGCCCTTCGTTTACATTCGTATCAAGCATCCAAACACAAGACACGTAAAAGTTGAACTGAGTAGCTGGTTACTCGCGTGCTATGTTCGGTGCGGAGAGAGAGAGAGCCGCGAATCATGGACAGTCCCTCCTGCACATGAACGAACAAATACTAATCGCAGTTTTAAACAAACAAAAGGATGTGAAGGAGCCCAAATCAGTACTCGTGGTGTTTTGGTGTTCAGGGCTCACGCAGAGAAAGGCGTCTCAAAACGCTTGAACACAGAATTTGCTTCTTTTTGTTCTTGTGCCGACAAATACTTACAAAATATGTCACAATACCCGCCTTGGAAAGTATGCTCGAAAAAAAGTTATTTCTTAAGTGAAAGTAAACAGTTAAGGAAAAAGATGCGTTCATCGTCTCTTAAAGTGGCCGCGCCTAATTTATCCACTAGCTGCTGTAATGTTAATCCAAGAAAATGAAAGAAAATCATTCACTGCTCTTGACTGCATTACTTTGTAGTTTTAACAAGAATTTATGCACAGTCAAACCAAAAATTATCCAGAATCCAGATATAATTTTTGATATACATATTTTACTAGTAGGTACAGGACACTAATACATTTTTGTAAGTGAGTATAAGCCAACTGTGACGTATTATTCCCAAAGAATCTTCATACAGTGAACTACTAGTGAAATAGATAGGATATAAATGTTACTATCGATAGATAAATGTTCTATCTATCTATCTATATATAAAATTGGGAACAAAAATTATTCAGCACCTTATAAAGCGCCATACATTGCTTATGTGTTTTTTTTTTTTTTCTGAATAGCTAATGCAACCTTTTCACACCACTATGGAGGAATTATTGAGTCAGATTATAAACTAAAAGTCTAAAACTAAAAGTCTTAAACCAAAACTAAAAATCTAAATTTGAAACTTAAAGTCCAAGTGGAAAATTTATTTGGTATTTAGGATTGGGCATTTGGTATTTAGGATTGGGCATTTGGTATTTAGGATAGGGCATTTGGTATTTAGGATTGGGCATTTGGTAATTTAGCCATTTAGGATTTAGGATTGGGCATTTGGGGATTTAGGATTGAGGATTGTATGCAAATTAGGAGGCGTGGCCCAAATACCAGAGGCTGGGTTTGAAATGGCTGGTGTGCAGAGGCACCTTATGAACAGCAGAGGAAGCTCCCAGTGCTAAGGAGCACACTGTAATGAAAGTAATGTAATTGTAATGTAATTCTGTTCTGTAATGAAACCGAGCGAGGGAGCGGCTTGAGCGAGGACTGTGTGATAACTTCAACTTAATGACAGCTTTGTAACATTTGTGGCCTCAAACACAAAGTTACCAGTGAAAGGAGGACTAATTTCTTTTCTCTCACAATCTTTATAAAATATATATAGGCTATATAGCAAAAAAAAAAAAAAAAAAACAGAAACAAGACCATCTAGTGGCAATGTGAAAGGAGTGTATCTACTAATGTCAGAGGGGTTAACTGCAGTTTAAAAAACAAAACAGCATGTCCCAACATAATAATACCCTCCTAAAGCATGTTAGCAATATCAGCTTATATAACTAGTAGCTAATGTTAGCATCTTACCTGCTGCACTGTCTGCTGCTTTCTTGTCATCAGACCGATAGCCCTCCTTTCACTGGTAACTTTGTGTTTGAGGCCACAAATGTTACAAAGCTGTCATTAAGTTGAAGTTATCACACAGTCCTCGCTCAAGCCGCTCACTCGCTCGGTTTCATTACAGAAACAGAATTACATTACAATTACATTACTTTCATTACACTTAGCACTGGGAGCTCCCTCTGCTGTTCATAAGGTGTTTCTGCGCACCAGCCATTTCAAACCCAGCCTCCGGTATTTGGGCCACGCCTCCTAATTTGCATACACTCCTCAATCCTCAAATGCCCAATCCTCAATCTTCAAATGCCCAATCCTAAATCCCCAAATGCCCAATCCTCAATCCTAAATGGCTAAATGATTAAATGCCCAATCCTAAATACCAAATTCCCAATCATAAATGCCCAATCCTAAATCCTAAATAGCTAAATGACCAAACGCCCAACCCTAAATAGAAAATGCCCAACCCTAAATACAAAATGCCCTATCCTAAATACGAAATGCCCAATCCAAAATACCAAATTAATTTTCGATTTGGAATTTAAGTTTCAAATTTAGATTTTTAGTTTTGGTTTAAGACTTTTAGTTTTAGACTTTTAGTTTATAATCTGACCAAATAATCCCTCCATACACCACAGTCTGAACAAAATGAAGCATTGCTTGGTAATTGGTCAACAAAGTATTGATAGTTGTGTAAATATTGTCATAATAACTAATCTGTAGTTTTGGTTTATTGTAATCCATTACATACATTTCTATCAAAGTTATGACATTATGAAGACGAATTTGTTCTGACAGAGTTTAACTCTAAATTCTTGTCATATTTTATAACAATTTTAGAAGCAATAGCAAGTAAACTGTAATAGTGTGAGAAATGTTGTCTGAATAAATTTTGGTTTGATTGTATATTTCGTTTTTACATTGAAGACTATTCAGTGTTATTTTACATTTAATTATTCGGTTTCTGTACCTGGACACCTACAAACTTGAAAAAAACGTAAACATTGTGTAAATAGCAAAAATAAATAAAAATGAAGGAACATACAAATTAAACAATTTCAAACAGGGCCCACTGGTACAAACTTCAGCGGAGCCCCGCAAACCACAGCTACGCCCCTGCCTGTGGGTGTTGAATACTGTGACCAAACACCAATAACACTTGTTATTTTGGAAAGTAATTTCATAAAATAATTGTTAATTTACAATGTTACTTTACAACGTTACAATTGGTAAGTGTTCCTGTGTGCTTGATATTCAAGAAAAAGAAGGCGAAGGCTTCAGTTTCTTAATCTTAAGAAATAATAGAATAACTCTTTAAATAATAAAACTTGTTACTTTCAATGAAAGTCAATAATAAAAAAAGACTTTTGAAAGGAATTTAAATGACTGAAGTTATTTATCGTAATTTGTGTAGGTCATAAATTCAAATCCCAATAGTCATAAAAAGGTCTTAAAAAGTCTTAAATTTGACTGATTAAACCCTGCAGAAACCCTGTGGATCAAAGTTCAAACTGACGCGATTAATCACTTTAATCCAGCTTGCAATCAGTGTTGTACATGGAAGCAGCTCCGGGTTGATGAAGGATGAGGTCGAATTTGCGCATGCACCACTTATTGACACACGTGGAAACGCAGCAGAGAGATCAAAACAAAACAACGGCCACTAATTAAAATTACATAAGGATTTGTAAAGAAGAATGTCAGAGAATTTCGATATAAGCCAAGAGGAGACACATACGCAAAGCTGAATTCACACTTCATCAGGACGGAGCTGATTTCATGTACAACTGTTACTGCAAGCTACATTGAAGGGATTATTCCATTTTGAATATGGATATTTCTCTTACAAAAATGCACCGATTTGCTGCACGGGTTCTTTGTACACCCACCAGAACCAGTATATTATTGTGATAATTTTTTTGGCCATATCGCTCAACCTTAATATCAACCAACACTCCTCTGATTTCAACAACAATAATAATAATAATGAATATTTCTTGAGCATCAAATCAGCATATTAGAATGGTTTCTGAAGGTTACTGTGACACTAAAGACTGGAGTAATGGCTGTTGAAAATTTAGCTGTGCCATCTAAAATAAATTAAATTTTACATATACAATATTGATGATTTTTATTGTATTTTGCATAATAGACTTATGTTTTTTAAAACATTTAAAAAAATCTTACCAACCCCAAAATTTTGAACAGTAGTGTTTTTGAAACAACAAACTCATGTCCTCACATGTAGGTGAATAAGATTTTGTTGAAGTAACCGAGGATGTAATGATGTAATACTACTGTCTGTCATACATTTAATTGGAAATTTCAGCAAACTCTACAACTCTTTATGAAAAATTGGCAGAACTATTGTAAATGTATACGCAAACATTGTTTGTGATCACTTTTTAACTTTTTTTGTTTCACATTTGAAGGTAGTCAAATGCAAATAACTTGATGCTTTTAAATATTGTCAATAGTGTTTTATAAAATACATGAATGAATGAAAAGTTTAGTTTTTTGTAGTTATGAAATATTTGTATTTGTATATATTTGATATGTTTATTTAATATATTATAATATGAGCTATTAAAAGTCTGTGCAAACACTAAATGGAACCTCATAATTTTGCAATAGAATTTCATTCTTTTCCAGATATTTCTTCCTCAAAGGAACTAAAAAAACGATTTATTGGTTCTTAAGAATTGGAATTGGAATTGTTACATTCACTACTATTACTATCCCTGTTATTGACATTCAGTTAATTGCATGTGGTAATTTCACAAGATCTCTCTTTGTATTGTAGTTTGTCTTCATCAGATTGTCTGTTGGCCTGTAATACAGATCTAGTCTTTTCAAATGGAGAGCCATTAACTGAAAAAGAGGAAGAGACTGAGTGAGAGGGGAGACAACTGTGCAATTGTTGTTTCTGAGTATTTATGTTGGATCCTCATTATTGAGAATGAACAGGATCTGTCTTTCTGTTTATGTGGGCCCATTGTTTGAGGAATCATTGTTTGGTGGTTCCTCTGTGCACGTATAGTGTAATTATTCTGGGGGTATTTATGGCCAGATAGATTTGTTTTGTGCTGGATCTAAAAATAGGGCTCATCCTGCACCACATGGCTTCTGCTGTGATGTGATGTGCTGAGCGCTTTCAGATAAACACGTGAGCATGTGCTGTCATTCCCTAGTGCAACACTTTAACAGCACTCTGGGGTGTAATGGATGTTCTTGCCTCACACCTCTGAAGTGTGGTATGTTCAGTATTGAAATACTTTCTACTAGAGGTCGACCGATGTATCGTTTTTCCAATTAATCGGCACCGATGGTTGATTAGTGGAACTATAGGTTAGGGGTGATCCAATCTTTATAAAGCCTTTTTTTATCATTTAGAATTATTTATGGTCATGATACAATCAACATTTTTAGACATATATTCAGGGCCTGAATTTAATTTTGGAAAATTAATTCCTTTCTTAGGTGACTCTTGTAAGAAGATTTTTTAAATTTAAATTATTATTTTTTTTTTCATTTCAGGGGTGGAGGGACCATTTTATCAAAAATATATATTTATCTTACCTAAATGTTTGATCATGCACTGTCATGTAACTGTTACCACAATAGCTTACACAGCGCAAGCATTATTTTGTGAGCTGTATGTGAGGTTCACATACTCTGTTTGCAGTAGTCCATGCATGGTACAAAAGCATAGGAGTCTGCTCCTGATCCATGGCTGTTTAAATTTAATAATAAATTAAATTGGCAAGGCTTAAAACAAGTGCAATTGATAAGCTTTCGTGACGACGTGCAAGTTGTCTGTTTACGCTAGGTAGTCGGTTAAAATCACCGGCCCCCTCCCCTCTCCACACCGCTTTACTAAAGATATGCTCCTCCATCTGATACTCTTGATCGCTATCGGCTCCAATACTGGCATTTTCTGCGGATCGGGTATTGATCAGACGAGGGCTGTGTATTGCCAAAAATCTGGCGGTACGATACTGGGGTTGTGATATATTGGGATATTTCTTATTTTTATGAATAGGATATATTTTTAGGAAAGCTGTCATTAAAGAACACAATTCAATTCAAGTTTATTTGTATTGCGCTTTTTTACAATACAAATCGTTGCAAAGCAACTTTATAGAAAATAAAAGGATCCTTTAGTTAAATTTTATAATGCATGTATAATAAAGTTTGTGTGTGTGTGTGTGTGTGTGTGTATATATAAACCTGCTTTAAAGGTTCACACTCCATTTAAATTTGTGACAAAAATGGTAGCATTGCATCCCTTGTCTGCACAGCACTGCTTCAAGTCAAACTGCTTCAATTTGGGTTTGTGTCGGTGTTGTTGTTGTTGTGCATGCTAGGCACGCATGCCATCATACGTCATCGTGTCACTATTTCATTGATATCGTGATATGATACTTTTTTTTATCATGTAAAAACTTATATAAGTATTATCGTGGATGGTATGATATGGCACACCCCTAACAGTGGTTCATTAAAAAATGTCAAGAATCAGCCGGCCAATCAATCGGTCGACCTCTAATTTATAAACTTTAGTGACAATGCCTCAGTAGTGCAAGTGACAATTCCTGTGTCGACTGTGCAGCATGCAGCTCGCTTATAGTGCAGACTAAATGCGATTTGAAGACATTTGCATTTTGAAACAGAGCGCTGTGCTCTACTTTCTTCTATCCCAGTTATTCTAGTAGTTCACCATGAAATGTAAAGTTTGTCCCTTCTTAGATTGATACAAATGTGAGTGTTTGCCCAACAACAGCGCTATTATGTCAACTAACTGCATGAGTTTGGAATGGGACTATCTGGCAGAAAGTGAGCGTTTGATGATTACTGTTCAAAAACAGTCAGTTTTGCATTATTATTTTTGTTGACTCAGAAATGAGTACATTAGTTTGTTTCATGAAAATAACTGTCTGTCTATCCAAACTCAGGCAATGGACGCAGGCAGTTAGCACCCTAACGGGATACCTGGCACCATTTGTCTACCTGCCGACTTGCATGTGCTCGACTCTGCTTATCGCTCTGTCTTCTGGTATGAAAAGTTTTTCAGTCCAGAGAAAACTCCTGCAGTATAAGGGATAGTGGTTATCCTTGAGCAGAGCCATCTCCTGTATGCTGCTGTTGCACATGAAAATGTTGGTCATAATTTCCTGCATTTCCTCATTCCAGTGTAATCTAAGGGGGCTGTCCTGTACCTTTGGAATTACAGAGCTGGTGACGGGCGGTTGAGATGTCTAGTTCATTAGATTTCAGGGAGGAGTTGAGACTGTTGACCCATCGCTATACCTTGCCCCCTCTTGTTTAGTCCTCCTTACTCATACAAACTTTACAAAATATCCTGTGAATAGTGTGATTTTTGTGTGAAGCCTGGAATTGTTAAAAATTACAGTTATCTATTTTTCATATTTTACATTTTTTAAATTATGATTCCTAAAATCCCTTTTAGTATTTTAAATAACCAATTGAAATTTATATTGTTTTATTTATAGGTAATTTATTTAGGAAAGATGCTATATAGTTTGAATATTGGGCCTATTTTATTGTTAACCTGGACTTGGTGCTGAAACTAAATGTGCAGTTTAAAGTTAAATTGATCTTGAAGGAATAGCTGTTTAATGGCCTTTCAGATCAGGATGTTCTGTTCATAGTAGAGATGCAATTGCAATTTTCTTGGCCAATTCCAATTACTGATTATGATTTTTGTAAGTGTGACCTGCCAATACCGATTTTTGTCAATTGCAATTTATTTCCCAAGAATTATTACTGACTGCATATACAAACAAAAATCTATACTTTTTTCAATGCAAAAAATATTTATATAATTAAAAAATATTAAACATTACAATTGCCCCCATCTGGACCAAGTTTCCCTGATTTATTAACTGAAAAGGAGTTGCTGTATATAACAAAACATATGTAGTTTCCCACAGTTTTTTTACTAATGCCGCGTTTCCACCAAAATTACCCGGAACATTTGTACCTTTTGCTTTCTGTGTTTCCACCTCGGTGTAAAGTACCGGGAAGATTAGGCAAATAGACTGGTAACGTAGGTCTGCACGCGTTTCCCCGTTCAAAGTACGCTGATTTTGGACGTGCATCCTCGGTAGTGCGGCTTTGTAGTCAGTCACTTAATTTTAACTTCTTGTTTATCGAACTACCACTGTATAAAATCAGTGTCACATTGCACGTGTGTTGATATTCGCGGAAACATCTTTGTCGTTCAATGTTGCGTACCAAAATCATATATTATAGCATAAATTCCATTTTAACTGCCGCTGTATGGATCTAAGTTTCTGTGTGATCTTTTGTGATCATTAGCTTTGATTTCTGCATGAGTTTCTTTCACACACACTCACTCAGGCTGTGCGAGCCTCATCTGGCACGACATTATTATATTATCAGTCGCTGTAAGTGTGATGTCAAAACAGACCGGCTCGAAATCGTTAGGTAGACTGGCTGGTCACCGGCCCGAGCCGATCATGCGGAAAATCCACTAATTCCGGTCCCTGGCTGGTTGATCGGTGCATCTCTAGTTCATAAGCCATGTTAGTTGAGAACATCCCCAGAGTACAGAGGTGCTGGTGCAGCTGCCATAAGCCTGGCCTAAGCCCAGCACAACAGCTGCGCTAGATTCCCATCAGGACAAGGCCGTGCAGGTCAGTCCGTTCAGTATGGCCATTCACACCGCACACACAGTTCTTCCTCAGCTGTCTCACAGCGAAGCTCCTGCATACAAAGACACATACAGAAAGCACACACAGGGCAAACACATGCGGCCACGCGACGTGCCCAGCGCTGCTCAACTGCTACATCAGTCAAAAGTATTGCGCGAGTGAGGAATGTTTGTGAATGAACTGGAACAGAGCTTTACATTGTAATCTATTGATCTATCTGTTTGTCCTTCTATTAGTCTGTCATTCTGTCTTTTATCTCACATCTCCCATTCTCATTCGTTCTGCGACTAAATAAATTAACTTCTTGTCAAGAGAAAAAGTGACCGAAGCAGCAGTTGTGAGTGGGGTGGCCAACACTAGCCCCGCCCCTGAGTTATTTGCACTAAAATAATTAATCGCCTATATATATACAAACATCTTCAACCCTAATCAAATACAAATGAAATGAAATGAAATGAAAAAGCTATTCAAGGTCAAAGGTACTTACTCATTCTTACTAGAAAGCTACAGGCAGGTGAGTTTTTATCAAGGTTGGAGCAAAACTGCAGGACTGTGGCTCTCACGGACAGACGCTGGCCACCCCTGGCCTACACCATCTTCACTACGCAGCACCCTGATTACATGGCTGGTTTGACCAATGCATGATAGCTATTCATCAAGGAGCTGGTCAAAGATCTTGTAATGCCACATATGAAGAGGTATTTGGAGGGCACACCTAACATTCATAACCATATTAAAGAAGCAATGGGAAGATGTGGGATAAAAAACAAATTACACCACCCAGCCACAGGTACATCATGCAGGATGAAAATTAAAGTGCAAGAGGTGCAGGATCTGCCCAGCTGCCAAATACAGACAAGTGAGCAGCTAGTGTTCCCAGTGCCAGGCCTGTTTGCAAGGAGCACATACCTGTAGTTGTCATTTGTGGGGCATGCAAGCATGAGGATGGCAATTTGAGAGTGCTGTACCTGTGTCATTTTGTTTTGTGTAGTTTTACTTTCATCTATTTGGTCACATTCACTACAATTCACTAAAGTTGCACTACAGACAGTTTATTGGTTATCAGTGATGTGTGCATGTTATGTGTGACAAAGTGGCAAATAAACACATTTCAAGTGTTAAATGTGCTGGTCTAAATAACTGCTAAAATTATTTTCATAGAATATAGTGTTTTATCAAGCTTGTGTAGATGGGTCATTTTTGACCCATGTGTGTAAACTTGATGTTGTAATTAAATAAAAAAAAGCAAGGGAAAAAAAATAAAATTACAATTTGTGGTCATTGTAAAAAGATATTTTGAATATTCATGGATAATGGAATTTATAGATCAGGGAATACTTTTTTTTTTTTTTTTTTATACAGTGTCCGCGGGTTGAAGCGTCCCCAATAACGTGATATTTGGCTCCTGGAATTGAAATTTTACCAGATGAACCCAGCTGAAAAACATGTATTTTACCCCCTGGAATGTGATTTTTACTGGTCAACCCCCCTCAAAATGTGATTGGGCTAGTTTTGAATAGCAGTTGGGTGGGTTTGTTGTGAAAACCTGGCAACCCTGATGCCAGTGATTATACTCAGGCGAGTACCCACTAGTGAGAGAGATGATCAGTTCCACTTCGCTTGATCAGAGGTGTCTACACCGATCTAGCACACCACATTAAATAGTGCTAAAATAGTATTTATTACTTGATTTTCCTAATAAAATGGGCAGAATTTGAAAGACTTTGTTTCATATCAAAAGTAACAACAAAAGACTGTCTATCTGTCAGTCAATATCTGTCATTTAATAAGTTTGTCAGTCTGTCAATATATATCTTGTATGTCTGTTATTACATCTGTCTGTGTCTCTCATTACGTCTCTCATCTTTCTGTCTAGCCTACGTAGTCTAGAATTGAGACTTGAATCTATTTTTCTTTTATTATGTTCATAGAATCCTGTCATCTAGTCTGTTGAGGTCTTGTGTGCTTATGTCTTTGATTATTGTTGAGTGGTTTTGGGTGTAACTGAATAACTGAGTGTCCCATCTTAATACATTTTACATGTTGCTCTGAAACTAGGGTACATTTAATGTGGTACAGGCATTTTGCACTAGAGTTTCCACACCTCTATGCTTTTCCAGCCTCTCCCAAGAGGATGTTGGGTAGGCAGCACACATGGTGTAGAAATGGAACCATCTGCTCGTTCCAACCCCCTTCTAAAACCAACGGGCCCCCCACACGCCTCCCCTCACAGGACATCCAATAAAACCACCCTCAGAACTCCACTCTTCCCATATCTCACACAAGCACATGTGGATATTTCTTACTCAGGGCAGTTGGCATGGAGGCCCACAATCAAGTCGCACTGGCATTCCGGCTGCGGCGCTGGAAACTCTGAGCGCTGAGCTGCACCAGAGACTCTGAAATGATTCAACCAAGAGTAGCGTTGCCGATTTTCAACTGAGTGTTGTAGAGTGAATTAAACACTGGAGTGGTTTCCTATTAGCCCTTATACTGGAACTGGGATCATGTACTGGGAGCTGTGGATCAGTCATCTGACTAGGACTGGGAAGCACTGCATGCTGGTCCGGAATAAAGGTAGGGCTGTACAGTATGTATCTGTTTGTGTGGCAAACAGACATTGACTGTCTCAGCTGCGTGTTCTCGCAGGTTTATTAAGTTGTGCAAGACCAGTCTTTGTTTTGTCTTTTATTCATAGTGATTGTTTCCGGTTTCATTTATAGGGGCATTTTTAAGACTTGTTGAACCATCGATTACATTTTGCCCTAATATTATTTTTAAGGGTTATTTATTTAGTTAAGTCTAATTTGCTATGCTGTTATTTCTGTGGATAATTAATGTGCATGTGTCAACAACACTAGGAGTTTTGTGGGTTCTTTTAGGGATGTTCAAAACAACATATTTATCACAAAAAATCAACTAGTTGGTGGGTTGCTCAAACTACTGATTTACTAATCCATCTTAACTGGAAGCTTTGGTTTTACTTGAGCTGACTGAATGAGTTTCTTAGTTGGCGTTTACATAAGACAGATTATTTTATTTAACAACAGATGGTATAAAATGCAGATGTGTGTTTTAAATTTAGACTATTGGTTATTGCTGATATTTTTGTTACTGTTGTACACTAATAATTCAGTAACACTGTTACTGTAATCTGTAAATTATTATTATATTTGGTCGGTATGATAATGCTTTCGAATATTATGTTGTTATATGCACTACCATTCAAAAGTTTGATGTTGGTAAGATTTCTAATGTTTCTAAAGTAAGTCTCTTATGCGCATCAAGGCTGCTTTTTTTTATTTTTAAATTTTTTTTACCAAAAATACAGTAAAATTTATATTGTGAAATATTATTACAATATAGAGTAGCTGTTTTCTTTGCAAAGAAAGTTTAAAAGAAAAGCATTTACATGAAATTTAAATAGAACTTACCATATTTTCCGGACTATAAGTCAAACTTTTTTTCATAGTTTGGCTGGTCCTGCGACTTCTAGTCAGGTGTGACTTATCAAAATTAATTTGACATGAACCGAGCGAAATGAACCAATAGAAAACCTTACCGTCTCCAGCCGCGAAAGGGCGCTCTCGCGGCTGGAGACGGTAATGTTTTCTCTTGGTTCTAAATAAATGCGACTTATAGTCCAGTGCGACTTATATATGTTTTTTTCCTCATCATGACGTATTTTTATACTGATGCGACTTATACTCAGGTGCGACTTATTGTCCAAAAAATATGGTAGTTTAACCATTAGTGATTTTGATTTATGTATTTTAACTTTAGAGCATCTAGTTGTTTTTTGAATAACTAGTCATCCATTGTGACCCATCTTTTGTAGATATTTTGTATTGTGATAGACTTTTTGTTGCTGTCGTTGATATTTTGATTCATGTTGAATAATTTAACTTAATTTAGCTATTTGTTAAGTTACCTTGGGATGTGAATGTGTTCAATTCCATGGTAGTACTATTTGATTCAGACCCTCTACTATGGTAACGCCACAGTTTTGTAAAGGTAAACCTATTGTAGCCTGATCTTAGTGGCAGAATTTGTTTCATAGGGATCAGTAAAGGGAGTTTCTGATGCCTTTTCATTTCTACCTCGTCCGACGGTTTGTCCTACCACACTTTTCCCTGAGGAAAGGGGCAGCTGCCCCGACATGCTTGGTGGGTGTGTTTGTGGCTGGTTGACAGCTGTAGAGGAAGACCAGCAGACGCAGGCATGCTCAAGGCGTGGGGACTCTCCCACACCATTTTTCCAACCTCAAAGCTATTTCATGCTCCTCCTCTCCTTAAGATGTTCCTTAAGAATCAAACCCTCTCAGACAGAAGCAGAACCATCAACACATTAGGTCTGTGTTTTAGTACAAGTGAGATCAGAGACTAATCTAGAACTGCTAGATTATGCCTTTGAAGACCCTGCCGTCCAGCAGCAGTTTTGAAGAAGAAAGGGTCAGGCTGACCAACCATTCCAACCCACAGGATGTGGACCACTATTGCTTCGCAGGTAGACATCGCTATAACGGCGCCCTGAATGGCAGTGATTTTTATGTTGTTGTTGTTGTTTTTTGTGTGTGGAGGATTTCAGGTTGAGGGTATTGACATTTGTTTGTGTTTGTTCAATGTAGAAGCTATTTCTTGGTCAAATGGTTTGCTCTTGGGGGGTTTCTGGTGGTCATTTACTTTTTATAAATTAAGCATTTGGAATTTTTGTTAGAAATTTAGGAATATAGTTGTAATTTATAGTAAAATCCATTTTCTACTTTTATTAGTATTTAGAAAATATTTAATACATTTCAGTCTTCTGCATTTGAAATAACTTTTCGGTTTTTATTATTTATGTAGTATAATATTTTATATTATTATTAAAATAATAATAATAATAATTGTTATTAATATTATTATTTATGTATATTTTAAAAATATACATACATTTTCTCCAATAGTTCTTTGTGGATTTTAAAATATTTCAATAATTATTGACCAAATTAATATTGTTATTTTATTAATTGAATTAATTGAATGTCCATTCATTATTAATGTCCCTAGCATATAGTACAGTTTTGTTTTAGTTTTTTTTTAGTTTTTTTTATGACTTATTGAAGTTTTGTGTAGCCTTCATAATATTGTTAACACATATTACTTGCAAAAAAAAATGTTAAGTGAGGTATGACATAAGGAGCAAAGTGATTTCATTTTAAATCACCCTCCTTGTTTTCATTTTGCGTCAAATGGTTGCAGTTGCTTCACTTCTCTTCTCCCTCCCCACCTTGACGTTAACATGTTCGTCAACTCCTGAAACCCCTCCCCTCATACACTGACTCATTTTGCCCTTCCCAGAAGCCTCGTCTCGTTGGAGATGCCATATGCTCCATCAACAACTGCTTATGTTTTCTGTTACTCATAAAGCCTGTTGTTTGTCCCTCTTTCTCCCTCACAGAGGCCCTGCACAGGCCGTTTGGACTGGACTCGACGTCGCTGACGGAGGCGGTGCGCTGGAGCTCGAAGGAGAATCTGCTGGGGGCTGCAGAGAGTGACCCCAACCTCTTTGTAGCGCTTTACGACTTTGTTGCCAGTGGTGACAACACACTGAGCATCACGAAAGGTATGATAATCGAAAGGAGAGGAGTGGTTGCGCAACATGCGGTGCTCAGTTTCACTGAAAACGTTCACCGTTTGATCTCCACCTCTGAACACGGATGACAAACCTCATTGCATTGATAGTGTAAACTCAAGTGAAACCCAAGACCAATTTTAATACCTGGAAAAAAAACTAAGCTGAAGAATGTCTTCACAACTGTTATGGATAACTTCCTCTTTCTGTATAACAAAGCCATGGTGGTGGCATCTTTCCTTTTCCTTCCATCACTCTCCTTCCTCTTTGCTATACTTCAGAGCAACTTGTTCCTCTTCCCAGCAGCAGTTTGTAGGATCAAAGAACCAAGCTAAAAATGAAAGCGGATGCTTAACTTTTGAGTTTTATTCAACTGAAGAGCATAAACACATGGGCACCAACCTTAGCCATATGCGCTAACGCCCACAGCTCTTTCCACAGACTTAGGGAACGAGTCAGGCGGTTCTGTGCTCAGATGCTCCACGCTGAAACAGCTAACGCTAATGCCCACTTTGAAGTGTAATCCCTTCAGCTGGGTGAAAAGCAGGTGGGTAAACACAGACTAGCCCACGAGAAGAGTTCAGAGAGAGGGAGTTAGCAGTCTGCTCTTTTTCTCTGAAGTAATCGCTAATGGCCGGTAATGTAATGCACCAATGCACCAGCCTCTTCTTGTCTTCTCGCATGGGCCTTGTTGCCGCGCCAGTGTCGATTTAGGATTGGAAAAAGCACTTGGTGTCTGAAAGCTAGCAGGCCTAAAATGTGTTTCCTTGGCAGGAGGAGAGCACCCTCTGCTGGACCTATGATTGATCAAAGGAATTAAACCAAACGTATCATTCAAAATACCAATCAAAAGTTTGGGGGCAGTAAGATTTTTTTTAAAGCATTTATTCTTTTTTTTATTATTTTCAGAAAGGATGCATTAAAATGATCCGACGTAACAGTGAAAGACTTTTATAATGGCACAAAAGCTTTTTATTTAAGATAAATTATTTTTGAATTTTTCGATTTATCAAAGAATCCTGAAAAATGCATCACAATTTCCACAAAAATATAAAAATTCAGCTTTCTCAACATCATAAAAATAAATTACCTTTTTAAAATATATTAAAAAAGAAAGTTCTTTTATTTTTCTTGTCAAATTAATGCAAACCTTGGTGAGCACAAGATACTTTTTTCAAAAACATTGAAAAAATCTTACCAACCACAACTTTTCAACAGTAACATACATGAATAGAAATACATTTACATGCATTATATATATATATATATATATATATATATATATATATATATAGAAATACATTTACATGCATTTTATATATATAAGTTTGATCAAAATTATACACAAACGTGCCAAAAAGTGGCCTTATTTGTTATTTTGGTAATTGGTTACATCATTGTTTTTGACTGTGCACAGTGTACACCTAGATTTAACACTATAGAGGGTTTGGAGCGTTCTTTTTTTTCCCAACAGCTTGATGGAGCACAGCTTAATTGAAGAGAACACAAGGCTCGTGGGATGTTCCCAATAGTGCTTTTTGGAGGCATATCTTGTAAAAAAATTTTTTTTTACATAATTCTATTTTTAACTGTCATGGAGCATGGTGCAGCTGCCAGAGATGTCCGTCTGACATGCATATTTGATGAAAAATTAGATGAAAACACTACCTAATGGACAAGCCCAAACAGATCTTATTTCTGAATTATTACTGTAGTTACCTACGTAAACATGCACTTTGCCTTATTTTGAAAGACCTGATGTGCTTTTATAGTTGAACGATGGGCTTGTTGTGGCTTGCATTTCTAATCTCTCATTCCATTCCATTCAAGGGAGAAGCATTGGTATGAATAACAAGGGATTACATTGTTGAATCATAAGGAAAACATTATGCATAAAAATGTGAGAAGATCTGAATACCGAGTGATCGCAGAACAATGTTCTGTTCTTTTTTGCATTTCAGGAGAGAAGCTGCGAGTGTTGGGGTACAACCAGAATGGCGAGTGGAGTGAAGTCCGGTCGAAGAATGGCCAGGGTTGGGTGCCCAGTAACTACATCACCCCCGTGAACAGTCTGGAGAAGCACAGCTGGTATCATGGACCCGTGTCCCGCAGCGCCGCTGAGTACCTGCTCAGCAGCCTGATCAACGGCAGCTTCCTAGTGAGAGAGAGCGAGAGCAGCCCTGGCCAGCTCTCCATCTCCCTTCGTTATGAGGGACGGGTCTATCATTACCGGATCAACACCGCCTCTGATGGAAAGGTTGGGCTCCTTTCACTCTGCTTTACAAAAGTCAAGCTCCTTTTCCTTTGATTTTAAAGTTGGTCTCCTTCTCTTCTGCCTCAGGTCTATGTAACAGCTGAAAGTCGTTTCAGCACATTAGCTGAGCTGGTTCATCATCATTCCACAGTGGCAGATGGTCTGGTAACCACATTACACTATCCTGCTCCAAAATGCAACAAGCCAACTGTCTACGGCGTCTCCCCCATCCACGACAAGTGGGAGATGGAGCGCACCGACATCACCATGAAGCACAAGTTAGGCGGAGGCCAATACGGAGAGGTGTACGTCGGAGTTTGGAAAAAGTACAACCTCACTGTAGCCGTAAAAACACTAAAGGTTCGTGTTTTTGTGCCTATGCTCCCATTTCAATATTTCCCCCCTATTTCACTGGTTTTTATCGCATTGAACTGTTTATGGGTTATTGTGTGCCACCAAGTGGCTTGTCATTTTATTGCACCCATGGATTTCTGTTTTTGTAGTTGTTTGGCTAGTTCTGTTATGTGTTAATATTTTATATTGGATTATTTTGTTTCAAAGGAGGACACCATGGAGGTGGAAGAGTTTCTGAAGGAAGCTGCAGTCATGAAGGAGGTGAAACATCCCAATTTGGTACAATTGCTAGGTGAGTGTACTGCAATTTTTTATTTTTTTTTTATAGTTGACATATTGCCTGAAAAATTAATCAGCAACTCCAGATTTGAAGCTATATGTGACCTTGGACCAGAAAAGCGGTCATAAGTAGCATGGGTATATATGTAGCAATAGCCAACAACACATTATGAGGGGTCAAAATTGTAGATTTGTCTTTTTTGCCAAAAATCATTAGGATATTAAGTAAAGGTCATGTTCCATGAAGATATTTAATAAATTTCCTACCATAGATGTATCAAAACTTAATTTTTGATTAATAATATGCAATGCTAAGAACTTCTTTTGGACAATTTTAAAGACGATTTTCTCAATATTTAGATTTCGATCAGATTGCAGATTCTTAAATAGTTGTATCTCGGCCAAATTTTGTCCTATCCTTACAAACTATACATCAACGAAAAGCTGTTTATTTATTCAGCTTTCAGATGATGAATGAATCTTAGTAATAAAAAAGATCCTTATGACTGTGACTTTTGTGGTCCAGGATCACAATATATGCTTTAACTGGTTTCGGTTCAGTTGACCCAATAAGAGATGTCCTTGTCTAGACAGTTTAGAAAAAAATCTCAAGGAACTTCACGACTATGTTAATCAACCATTAATGAGTATGCATTACCCATTTTTCTCGAATAAGAAATAACAATTGTTTGTTTTAACCAAAATCTGTTTCTAGATTTGTCCCAAATTGGTCATTTGCTTTGATTCCGCTTTTCTAGGTGTGTGTACATTGGAGCCTCCATTCTATATAGTGACCGAGTACATGCCACACGGGAACCTGCTGGACTATCTGCGTGAGTGTGACCGGGAGCAGGTCAATGCTGTGGTTTTGCTGTACATGGCCACTCAGATCTCCTCTGCCATGGAGTATCTGGAGAAGAAGAACTTCATCCACAGGTGAGCGTTGCTCTTCAACCGTCAGTAGATTTCAGGAGTTCTCGATGGTTATATGGTCTTATATCCCATTGAGAGATCTCACTCCATCTTCTCAATCTCTTTCTCAGGGACTTGGCAGCTCGTAATTGTTTGGTTGGAGAGAATCATGTGGTCAAGGTGGCTGATTTTGGACTGAGCCGGCTGATGACAGGCGACACCTACACCGCTCATGCTGGGGCCAAATTCCCCATCAAATGGACCGCGCCAGAGAGTCTGGCCTATAACACCTTCTCCATCAAATCAGATGTGTGGGGTCAGTTACTAATTTCATTTTGTTATAAGAATTGTGTTGAAAGTCCTGCTACTCCATTAAGCGCTATTTGTTACAGACAAAAATGGTTGATTTGTTTATAAATAAGTGACTTGCTTATTTTCCCCAATTTTCCAGCATTTGGAGTTTTGCTCTGGGAGATTGCGACGTATGGCATGTCTCCATACCCAGGAATCGACCTGTCTCAGGTGTACGATCTGCTGGAGAAGGGCTACCGCATGGAGCAGCCCGAGGGCTGTCCTCCTAAAGTCTATGAGCTCATGAGAGCCTGTGAGTACCAGCAGTGACTTTAAAAACACTTCATAGCTTTTACTTAATAACTTTAAAAAGTATTATCTCATTAGTGTATATTCAAATAATGTCGAGTCATATTCTAGTGTATATTCAAATAATATCATACATATTCTATATTAGCAGTATGCAGTGTTGAGAAATATTAATATTATTTATATCTTGATATTTTTAAAATGTAATTTATTCCTTTGAAGGTAACGCTGAATTTTCAATAGCCATTACTTCATACTTCAGTGTCACATGATTCTTTTCAGGACTTAATTTTTTTTTATAGAACAGCATTTGTTTGAAATGGTAATCTGTGGTAACATTCATTTTGTAACTTTTACTGTCACTTGTGAGCAATTTAACGTGTCATTGCTTCTTTTCAAAAGACTTACATGACCCTAAACTTTTTAAGCATAGAGTAAAGCCATGGTTTGTTTGTGTGTTGGTAGGCTGGCAGTGGAGTCCACTAGATAGACCCTCGTTTGCTGAGATTCACCAGGCCTTTGAGACCATGTTCCATGACTCGAGCATCTCAGAAGGTATTGTTGCATCATCTGTTTTGAGAGACAGAGGAAGCTGTAAACCAAGCTGACTTTTTATACAGATCTTATATACTCAATGTTAAATTAAAGCACAACACATAGTCTTAAATTGGCTTTAAAGAAAGAATAAATAACATAGGTTGTATTGAATTAAATATAGAAGTGCATTTATGACAATTTACCATTGAAAATTGACTAAAATAAAGTTGAAGATATGACTCGCAGTATTTAGATGTAAAACATAGTATTAATCTGTCTACTTACTCCTCTCCAGAGGTCGCCGAAGAGCTGTGTAAAACCGCATCTGGTGGGCAAGGTGGGCTCGCTCACACCTTTGGCCACGATATGCCACTGTTGCCCTCAAAGTCTCGTGGGCAGAAGAAACACTCTGAGAACAAAGAGAATATGGAGGAGGCAGGACCTCACGGCCCTGCAGGTATACAGGCTCAACTCCGGCTCAATCGGCTCAGACAGAAGCTCAAGAGAATGGGAGTGGTGTTCATTACTGATTAACAGAGCTACATAGTATATAACCCTACCAATATATCTTCACTAATATAGCCTAATTTAGAACATTCTGTGTATTATATCATACATACATACATACATACACACACACACACACACACACACACTCACACTCACTCACTCACTCACTCACTCACACTCACTCACTCACTCACACACACACACACACATATTTCTTATACAGATTTATTGCAAAATAATTGTACCTGTTCTTTATTACATAAGAAGATTTGCAGTTTCCTCAAACGGTTTTCCTCAGTTTCCTAAACAGTCAATTGGTTGACTTGCTTCTCACAGCTGATGCCTGTACTATCAACACAGGAAATAAAATCCAATTCACTATTGTCTATTTAGAAACCGTTTTCATCATGATACCAGTGATACTACAAGTTCTATAGCCATAAAATATTGACTAGTTACTTTACACTCAACCTGTGTGTGTGTGTGTGCGTGCGTGTGCGTGTGTGTGCGTGCGTGCGTGCGTGCGTGTGTGTGTGTGTGTTTTTTAGTGTGTTTTTGAATGTGTTTGTGTGTGTGTGTATATATATATATATATATTGTCGATTTAGAAACCATTTTCATCATGATACCAGTGATACTACAAGTTCTATAGCCATAAAATACTGACTAGTTACTTTACAATCAACGTGTGTGTGTGTGTGTGTATATATATATATATATATATATATATATATATATATATATATATATATATATATATATATTAGTGCTGTCATTTAACGCATACGATTAATTTTACAATCCGCAAAATTACTGAAGCACAATTTGTATTCTAAACCCTTTAACCCAATTTTGCTTTTATGCTTGCGATCAGATTATTTTAAGCTGCTAAACTCCGGGAAAGTTTTCAATCCAGTGATCCAGTAAGCTAATGCATTCAAACAATCCATCCAAAACATCCATCGCATGTACAGACTGAACTGATTGTCAGCACATCCCACCACTGTATGGCCAGATATGACACAAATTATATTTTCTCAACTGGATAACCAGTCTTGCTAGTAAAGTTTTGATGTATGAAGACTGCAATCAAGGTAAAGACGATTGCGGTGGCTTACAGGAGTCGTACAGTAAGCATGTGTGAGTCCGTTATAATAATACATGTATGAGTGCTCTTGACACATTGATTGCACATTGTATTTATGCACAGGCACAGACATTTTCGTACATTGATGTTGTTTCCACATATTCATGATAATGTTTTGATTCATCTGTGTTTAGTTATACTGAATGGATCTGTGTACTGTAGTAGATATATGCAGTCGGCAGGCGGTTGGTTAAGGTTTTTTTTTTTTTGCATCTCCGTGTGGTCCTGTTCGTTATTGCAACATTTTAAAATGTAAAAATAGCTATTTGCTGTTGCACTGTATACATACTATAAAATTCAGATTTTCTTTTCTTTCATATGTGCTTTCATGGGGTCCTTATATCACTTGGTTTTTTGGTGTCCTTTTTTGGAAAGACATCTCAATTTATCTTGAAAAAAAGCTTGCAGAAAATACAGATTTTTGAGTGTCACCCTTCAATCTTTTGGTTTACTTTGCTGGATATAGCAAATTATGACAAAATGAACATTTGATAAATGATAAGATAAATCGTCTATGCTTAATTTCATGAAGTGTGCGATTAAGCTTGATTAATCACAGAAAAAGGGTGTGATTAAATTAGATTATAAATTTTAATTGATTGACAGTCCTATATATAAATATATATAAATAAATATATATATATATATATATATATATATATATATATATATATATATATATATATTTCTTTCTTTTGTTCTCATGTTTGTGTTTATTGTTTGAAATGTATTGTGATCCCATTTGTGTACGTGTGTATGTGTATGTATGTGTCGCATTTGTCCTGTCACTAAACCCCAAGTATCCACACAAGCACTGCACGTGTATCTATATTTTGATTAAAATTTGTTTAAGCATTTTTCATGTATTGTGCAATATTGTTTTTAAACTTAAAACTATTTATATGCTATTTATTAAAATTACATAAAGTTTCTATAAAATGAACTTTAAAGGTGGAATTGTTTATAATTACTTTTTGTCATGTTATTAAACCTTTCAAGCATGCAAAAAGTTTATTTTTAATGTTTTATACATTTCTTGTTTTGTATTCCTGTATCTTTATTGTCCTGCCATTGATTGTCCTGGCAATCTTACTTTTCCGCACATATCAAGTGATACTCTCTACATACAGCAAATATCTAGACTTCATGTTTGCCACAGGACCTGTAAAAAAGAAAAAAATATATCTTATCTTATATCTATATATCTTGGCCCACTCATAAATATTGCCCCATCAATTAAAGAGATGTCATGTACTTTCATTTTTAAATAATGACATCAAGCAGTAGCAGTAACTCATAAAGGCACTACACAGTGTCTTGTATAAAAGCATATACCAGGCTATTTCTTATGAATTACAGTCAGGGTTAGCAGAAATGTTCTCTAATATCATCCAACATTCTTCACTTACACCAGGCTCACCATGTTATACTTCTATGTGTTTATCTTTTGTGACCTTTGCTTGAGACGCCACTATTGTTAACAATGTAATAAATTAAATATTCATTTTATAGTCAAGCAATCACAGTCTCGCACAATATGCTATTTGTGCACTGAGTTATGCAGTAAGCAAGTGTTCCAGTTTTAGTTATTTATTGCATGTCTGCTGTTACCACTTATTTTCTGTTCTTTGACTTTTGGTTCTGTTGTCCTATTGTGTTCAGGTCTTGCAGCATCCCTTTTTTTGGGTGATGGACGCTCCAGCAGCTCTCCTGCCCTACCACGTAAACAGAGGGATAAGTCTCCCTCTAACCTGCTGGAGGACTCCCTGGACACTACCTTCACCCGAGACCGCAAGGCTGGCTTCTTCAGTTCCTTCATGAAGAAGAAGTCCATGTCTTCCTCTTCTACTTCATCCTCACCTCAGCAGCAACAGAATCTCCCTATGCCTCCCAAGAGGAGCAGCTCTTTCCGGGAGATGGAGACCCAGCCCCATAAAAAGTATGAGCCCACGGCTGGGTTTGCTGGCCCTCCACCTCCATTGCCCCAAAATGATGGGTTGAATTTTTCTCCATCTCATGCAGAGGGGAACCACGTGCAATCCCGCTGTTGTGGGGCCACGTTTGGACAGAAACCCTCAAGTTCAAACTCTGGAGCAACTGGTCAAGTGGGAAGCAGTAGTAGTTGGGGAAGCCTTGCAGGCTTCTTTACCCCTCGCCTTATCAAAAAGACCCTGGGATTGCGGACTGGTAAACCTTCTGGAATAGACGAAGGAAGTGGAACCAAGCCATTCCCTCGTTCCAATTCAACTTCCTCTATGTCTGCCGGGTTGCCGGACTTAGAGCGGATGGCGCTGACATTACCAAGAAACCGAAGCAAACCCCCATTAGAACGTACAACTTCCACCACCTCACAGCCAGAGAATGGGGCAGCACGACCTTCAGATGCAATCCTGAGGAAGCTTGACGAAGGTACGGCTCAGATACGAGATCGTCCCAAAGCCAAACTCTTGCCACGAGGGGTCGCAGGTGGAGTTAGGGCACCGGGTGTAGGGGGAGAGGCAAATTCAGACTCCAACACACGAGGAAAAGATGGGCAAGATGACAGGCAAGGCTGGTCATCTCCATCGAAAACCTCCACTCTTGTTTCGGTCAATCTGCACAACCACAAAGTTCCAGTGCTGATCTCCCCAACCCTAAAGCACAGCTCAGCTGATGTACACCTAGTCGGTGTGGACTCTCAGGGCAACCGCTTTAAACTGCTGTCCGACAGTGGCGATCGTGACCGACCGCGACTGGTGAAGCCCAAATGTGCACCTCCTCCACCGCCCATGCTCCGCTCCCTCCAACACTCCTACAGTGCCGATTCAGCTGACGAGGTTGTCAGTGGAAACATTGAGGTCAATGGAGATGCCGTCAAAAGGTCAGGAAGAGAAGCCAGAGGAGCACGTCCATCTATACCACCACCACAAGTGCCTCCAGCCCCCATAGTCCCCTCTATCAACAACAACACCCAAACTAAGATGGCCAACGGTGCTTCCAGTGGCGGGCCTGGCCCTACTTCCGCCAAACCCACCCTTAGACGGACTCGGCAGCAGACAGAACGAATCCCACTGGAGAAGATCAGCAAGGAGGCTCTTTTGGAATGTGCCGAATGTTTGAGTAGTGCTCTTCAAGGCAACACCGAGCTTTCATCAAACAGCCAGGTCCTGGATGTGGGACACCAACTTTTGGACTACTGCTCGGGGTATGTTGATTGCATCCCCCAGACACGTAATAAATTTGCCTTTCGTGAGGCAGTGGGGAAACTGGAGTTAAGTCTACAGGAGCTGCGCGCTTCCTCTACAGGTGGGGGAGTGGGATCTGGGACCAGCCCTGCTCTTGACAACTTGCACACGTGCATTAGAGAGATCAGTGATGTTGTGCAAAGGTAGCCACTGTGTCCACCTCCAAAACTCCTCCTCCTGTACTCCTTGAGACTTAAGGTATCATAATCAATTTAGTTTTATTTAAGTATTGGGGGACAGAGAGTATTCTCTAAGAAGTACCTCAGAAATTTACTACAAACACTCTCTAACTTTTTATTGTTTACAGGTGACTTTCTCCTTGAAATTGCCAGGTGGGAACAGAGTTCTTTGTATATAAGCTTTTTGTCACTACCAAAATACACGGTTTTGTTTTTGACAAATTAATATTTACAGTTTTTTCTCGGTATGACTGAATCAATTTTCACAAATATACAGGGGTTTGCACAGGTTAATGTGAACCAACTACAAATTAACTGGTCCACTTATCATGCATTTTACGGATTTCCATTTGCTTTTTCGATATTTAATTTGCATTAGTTCCATGGTAACTGGATATTGCATCAGAATGTCAATGCAAACATACAAATCCCAAACAGTTATGGTATAAATTGAACTTAAACAATATTGCTCGTTATGAAACTGCAGTAGTAATGAATTTGAATTGCAAACACTGCTCTTTGTCTGATATTACACACTAAAACTGCTTCTGACAACATCCCATACTGTCTTTTTTTATTATTATTTGACCACACTTGTTAAACAATACAGCATTTGATGACCATTCATAATTTCTGTAATAAGTCTTTATTTTGACATGGTCCATGCATTATTTTTGCTAGCAGTGATTGGCTGTGGCATAGTTGAAATGGTGTTGGGTCTGTCACCACATGGATCATATTCGGCCTTTAATATCTGTGGCCTTTAGATAATGCCCCCATCACACAGATGGCACAAATCTACAGTCTGACTCTAGAGTTCTACACTTCAGAATTCTAAATATGTTTCTAGATTTTATTGATTTGCTATGGGGCAATTATGTGATGTGTGGAAAGTCTCAATTTATTTTATGACCGTCATGGTGCCAACACAGAAGCAGCAACACTAGATAAACAAGTATTTCCAAGTCTTTTAACACAAACTGCATTTTTCTTAGCACATTGATTTGTGACTTTATTTTGATTTCACTTTAGAATGTCGCCATTTGTAAACTTGAATTTTAAATTATTCTTTATTAAAAGCACAGGCGTTTTTATGATATTGTAGATATTGCATATTATTTTATACCCACAAACAGGTATGGAAGGTAACGCTCACTTGTGTCCTTGTGGTGAGATTTTGGTGTGAGGGTCTCCATCTGTGCATCTACATTATGAATGTATTAATTTGTTAAAACCGGAATGTTTTTTTGTTGTTGTTTGTTTGTTTAAACAGTTCAAACTTTATAAAAAAAGAACCATTATTAAAAGAAACATTTTCTTCAGGACATAAACAGTTGTTTTCTGTGTCTGCATTCATGAAATGATAGATTTCTATTAGAATTTGCATAAATGAGATTTTTGTGGGTACCCTGCGATGCATAATTAAAATGTAATGAATATGATTTGTACCGATTACACTGGAGCACATTTTTAAAGCATAAATGTTAATTGCCTTGCCTTAATTCACTATTCTAGGGTATATAGTATGGAGATTTTGGAAGGAGAAATTGTTTTTGCCATGCATCTCAATGACATTTAAATTCCACTGCAACAGAAAATCATACGTTTTTTGTTCAAAACCATTTTTGTATTCTAAATCATTGCATAATTTGCCTACACTAACTTGGCTTGTTTTATCATTATAATTTTTTTTTTTTTTTTTTGCCATGAGCAGTGTTTTCTGATATTACATGGTGCCTTTTGTGAGAGATGTTTTGTTTTGTGCACTGCAAGGTCATGTTAAAGATCTGTTTATGTAAATATGTTTTGCGCAAAAATATTCATTATCCATTATTAGGTGGCAAATGGGATTTTTCAAGCCTTTATTATCATTCAGGCTGCCCTGTTCAGACATCTGGGTATGTGAGGTGTCCGACTTGAATAGGAAAAGTGCAATGATCTGTCCTTTACATAGAAAAAGACAGTGCTTGAAGTCTGGTCTCCTTTTACTGAAAGAGCTCATGAATTTGTTTTGCTTTGTCAGGAATACCTTTCTTGAAATCACGTTAACACAGATGCGTTTCATGCGTGATTTAGCAGTTTGTTCTTTCAAACACATGCAGGTCATTTATTCCATTTATTATTATGTCTAAAAAGTTTTCATTACCAAACAACTGTGGGGGAAAAAAGAATTAGTGACTGTTTTTGTTAGTTTTACATAATTGTCAGGGAGTGTTTTGCCTTTTAAACCTTTTAGTAAACAGCAACGTGGTTTTTTTTTAAATTTCCACTTTTCACCGGAATTTGTATTTTTTTTTTCTTTTGTCAAAATCAGTACATTTTATTTTAGTAAACCTCCTCTGAAAGTTTGTTCATTGAATAAAGTTTTATTGTATCATGTATAGAGAAAGAATTCGGAGAGAACAATCTTATCCTATAGTTTATGCTTTATGAGCCTCGGTTACCCAAGTTTTTTCCTTTTTCATTTTTGTTGGTCTCTTTTATTTATTTTTGGTTTATTTATTGATTTTCTTTTTATGTTGAATCCTGGAACTCGCTTTTTTTTTTCTTTTTGGTGGGGGGGAGGGGGTGGCGGGGGCTGTCTTTTTGTAAGGTCAGATTTTAAGTGCTGAAGAAATTTATATACCAAAGGCCACCTCTCTAGTCCTTCAAGTGCAATGAAAATAAAACACTTAATTTTGAATATGTGAATTTAACAGGGATTAAAAAGGCAGAGGTTGACAGATTAACAGTATTTTCTTTGTTTTGTAAAAAGTATATTTTGTGTGATTCTAATTTAAAGCTCACTTTTAATATTATATTACTGTGAAGTCCTTCCTCATTGTTACACTTGATGTAAATAATGAATAAAGAAACTGTTGAAACATTGGTTTGAGAGTTTATTTTCTAGTTTTATCATTATTTAATATTTTAATTATTTGTTTTAAGGCATGCTGTGGTGTAATACGTAATACTTTATCAAGTAATGAACATTAATTGAAATCTTTGTAAAACCGTGCCAAACCTATATTTTCATTTAATTTAACTTGAAATTGGAAAAAAATTTTTTTTTTTTAACTAAATCTGTGTAGACTACAATGTATTTAAAAACGCAGCTAAAAATAGCAAATACTTATTGAAATTACTAAAACAAAAAAAATGTAAATATAGATATAAAAACAATATATGGTATACTACAGTATACTAAAATATATATCTATATTTTTAAATCTATAGTGGTATATTCACACACACACGCACACACATATATATATATATATATATATATATATATATATATATATATATATATATATAGATAGATAGATAGATAGATAGATAGATAGATAAAATGTAATCAATATTGCAATATGATTATGATTTTTAGTCTACAGATTACATTATTTCGTATTACATAACATATATATAAAACTCTATTGTAATGTCAAGAATCTAAATGGCAAAATATTTAATCTCTCCACTTACACGCTTTGGTGAATAGGGGGCGCTAATGGACAAACGCATACCTCCATTTCCCCGCGGCAGAGGTGCATTGTGTGTCGGAAATGGGAAAAGCCTGAGCCGTGAGGTTGTCGCTGCTGGCTTCATTGGAGTAGTGAGTTACACGACGACAGAGAGAGGGAAGAACAAGCAGCCCTGGAGTTTTAAGCGGCGGAGACATCAGTTTTTCGGAGTTTTTTCGCTATGAGCTGGGGAACGGATCTTTGGGTAGGCGCACTTTTCCATTCCTTGCTCCTTGTGGCCTTTTGTTCACTAACAAACAACTCGGTTTTTGACATGACTTCAGGAAAGGTGTCCTAGTCATGCTGCTTGTGTATTGTCGGTATGTCCTGCTGGTTTACAAAAACACCTTTACCGCCAGAAACGATGTCATAGTTTGATACATTATAACGTTTAGCTTTAAAATGTAGCAAGTTTCATATGGCTCACGCGTGACGTTTCGTTTGATCCTAGTGACATTCCAAATCAAACCCAGGCTAAAGGTTTCACACCCAGTTTCGATGACTAAGAAGTGGAGAGAGGATCACCATTTATTAGCTCGTTTTCTTAGCATACAATCGATATAATATCGTATATATGGATTATTAATTTAAGACAAACCACAGATTCTCCCTGCTGCATCCAGAATATTTTTCTATCGTTGCTTATTGGTGACAGAGACAATGTAGAAGATGATGTGCTGTAAAAGAGTAACCTGAGATGAAATCTTCTAATGTTTGGGTCTTATGTTTCTTTATCTACGGGTTCCATTTGGAAACGCTTCTGCAGTTTGATCCCACATCTTTTATTGTCTGGGCTTCGAGTCTGCCATGTCTGATTGACAAAAACTCGCATTTTAAATAATGAAAACTCCTTCGTTTCGACATAAGCTGAAGTATTGAGAGACAATGAAGCCCGTCGAATGTGTGTGGGTCTGTTACAGGGGTGTTGCCCTTCAGATTGGGCTACTGGACAAAAAGCAGAGGATGTGTGAGGTATTGCTAGAAATATCCCATGCATCATTCTGTGTTTTTGAGGTTTATGGGTTTAATCTAGATGGTTATTTTTGCTTTAACTTTAATTGCTATGCATAGAATTACAAGTTTTGTGATTGGTCATGCAGATACATAACTGTAGTTACTTTTTTCGTGAGTTTATGTTTCTGGTTTCTTAGGACAATGTAACTTGAATCATAATGAATTTGCAATGAACAGATTTTAAAAGGTTTTCCTAAAGATTGGATAAAGCTTGTTTTATCGTTGTTCATCATTTGAATAGTCTGAGGGTTCCTGTTGGTAACATAGTAGCTGGGTTGAACTGGTTCAAGCTGGTCATTAGCTGACCGACCAGTAACCATCTTCCAAAAACTAACTTAAACTCTTGTGACCAGCTGGTACCTGGTTTGTTGTTTTCTTCCAGAAACATTGTCTCATAATTAAGAGATTGATACATAACAGAAAAAGACTTTCCAGCACTTTTCAATTTAACCTCAATGGAGCAAATTGTACTGTCAACTAACTGAACTTAGACTGAACAAATTCCAACTTTTACATTCAATACTGTATGTTTGGCTTGAATTGGCTGTCTTAATTTCCTGTACTGTAAATCCCTTATGCTGTGAAATATGGCATATCCTCCACAGTGTCAGTGGTCTTTTGTAGATTGTATTTATCTGTAATCCTGTGGCAAATCCTTTTGTACATGGAACATGCTGAGTAATCATGTTTGTCTGCTTGTCTCATGGTGAATGTCTTTTTAGCCATAAAATGTGGAAATATTTTCCATCCGTAGCCTTGGCTCTGATGAATGAAATGCCATTCTATCCTTTAAATGTCCTCTACACTTTTCATCATGGTTATCCTCAAATGCACTCTGCCTTAGATCCATTTGTGCTCTATTAAGTGTCATGTAAAATCAATTCATGTAATGTAGGATGTTTAATGTCGCTCATTATCTGTCAAGTGGTATATCAGTGGTATAACGTCTCGGGTGTGATTTGTTCACACCTTTCACAATTACCCAATTGTAACACAGAACAAGAAAACACCTTAAGCACAAGACCTATTGTTAGTTCTTAATGTCCTAGAGGATATTAATGGGACGTTTTTTTTTTTGCGCAGATCTGTTATTAGTGCAAAGTAGACTTTAATCAAATCAAGAACAAAGAGCTTGATTGAAACTTAATCACACAGTGCTCAGCTGAGTACGTTTAATACTGTTATTATTACAGTGGTTTCCTTGAGTTTGTTGCATCTTCTAATGTCATTTATTTGTTTTAAGTCTGTATGATGGTCTCAGAGGAGCCAGCCCAGAGCTCTAATGTTTTGTATACACCTGTAAGGAGTGTGTGGATTGAACTGTCAGTGTGTGCTGTTAAAAGAATTGCTTACAGGGCTTGGATGTGGTGATTCAGTCTTTTGTAGAGCAGACTGGTCAGACCTGTTAGTGCATGTAAGGCTTGGAAAGTAATTGTTTAGTCCATGAACTTTGTGTGTTGTAGTGTTTTGGGTTTCAGAAATGAATTGAATCCATGCATCCATGCTGAAGAAAACAGAATGGAAAAAAATGTTCTAACCCCAAACTTTTGAACAATAGTCTAATGCTATATTGATAAATATATAAGGTTTTCTCATGAAGATGCATATGCATGATGCATTTGAGATTTTGAAAGGGTCAGATTTTTTTTATCTTGAATAAACTGACAGATTAAAAATATTTCTGTAGGAAATAAAAACTTGTCAATGAAGCATATACATATTCGATTGTGAATGTAAATTAACTTATCATTTTTTTTAAGTTACCAAAGGAAGCATTTAGTTCATGTAATATAAGGACTTCAATCATGTAAGAATCTGTGGATAGAATTTGCGCTTTCTCCCTGATCTAAGATCATACACACTTGTAAAAGTCATGTCAAGAGTTGACTGAGAATCTTGTTATACATCAGATTAAAAAGCAACTTCTGTCTTCAGCCCCTGCAGTGACCCAAGCAAAAGGCAGCTGTATGAAGCTCCTGTCAAGATGGTTCAGTTAAAGGTTATCTGTAGGACTTGAAGGCTGCTTTCTGTTTTAGACTGTTCAGGCTTTTGACAACCTGACTTTGTGTTTTTACAAATAACTCTGAAATCAGGTAATTGTACACTCAAAACAGGCTCACTCAAGTAAGCTTGTATATTGTTTTATCTAACCATAAAATAACCCCCAAATTTAAAAAAATGCCAGTATTTACTCACCCGCATATCCATTCCAAACCTGCTGTTGCTCTGTTTAATATTTATGCAGCTTTTTCCATGACCGTTTGTAAGTGACCATGGCTGTACTTTACATTTTATTTTTAATCAATATAGTGTAACCAATATAATTGTTATTGGATAGTTGTTTACTGATGTTTTTCTTCAGTGATACAATTGAAAGCTTCTCAGTTGAGATGTGCAGATTGCTGGAGCTGGTAATCTTGGATACCTGGAGTTGAGTCAGGTGAGACTCTGCCAGATCATTATGACCGAGTGCAAAGACTGCTGTCGCTGTTCATTTGCCAGAGGATCTATCTATAAACATATGCTCTGAACATAATCGTGGGAAAGAGTAGGTCAGGAAACAATTTGCTTAAACCTTTGACCCCAACGTTTAGTATATCATTCTAGAGTTTATTGGCATGTGTGAGTAATGCTTACATATTACATGTGTCTATGGTGAGAGAACCAGTTTGTGCTTTCGTTGTCACTGACTTATTTTGAACAGATTGAATGTTGATCATGAATGGTTTGCTTTCAGTTTTTCTGCCTTTTGTAGTGTGGTTATTATTCTGTTTTGTATCCTGTGTCATTTTTGATAATTTCTCTCTTTGGCCCATTTTTTCCAATTTTATTTTTGGAGTTTTATGCAGTTTTACTTTCTATTGCTTCTGCCGTAATCAGAAGAAACCTCACAAACCGTCATTTCACAGTATCTTTCTTAAACACAAGCTTTCAATATTCGCACACAAATGGATCTTTGTAGAATGTGAAGCCTGCTCTTGGCTCTCTCTTTGGCCCCTGGTGCTCTCTGAAAGACCAACAGCTGGGTGCGAATGTCTGTCCATATCATACAAAGATTAATTTAGTTTTGAGATCAATGTTATCATAACCAAGGGTGCGCGGCTTATTTTTCTGCTGGAATCGACTAATTGGAACATCAAACTCTGGGCTACAACCATTTGTTTTTCACACAGACAATATTTATAGAGCACGACACACACAAACAAGTTTTGTGTTCCTTGGCCCCGGAACCAGAGTTTGAAAAACCGGCAGAACATCCTGTGATCTGCTCTACCAAACCCTTCATGATGGCGGTCCAAAAATAACTGTACTCTGAAGCTCTCCTTTGTCCTTTACTATAGATTTGGTGGCCTCATCTGAAGCAATTAGCCCAGGTTGAAAAACTACATTGAATACGACCCACTAGGCTCCACTGTTTTGGGTAAACAGGGCCACTTTTGGTCCCATTTCCTGAATCATTGAGCCCAAAACATGAAGCATGCATTTTATAAGACTAAATGGATATAAGGATAATTTTGGCCTAGGAATTTTCAGCAGTCCCTTGACACATGATGTCTGAGCCATTAATATCAAATTTACATAAGTGGGGAATTCTCTTCTGGTTTGTTTTTAAATCCTCTTACTCACTTCCTTTAGAGGAATAAATTCTGTCATTTTAGTCACCCTTATGTTTGTTCGAAACCTGTATGCTGTCTTGTGTTCCATGGAACACAGTGTTCTTTTTTTGAAGAATCCTCACTTCTGCAAATGTAGAATTCTTATTCTTTTTAGCGCAGTTTTATGCTGTACATTTCCCCCTGAGGGTCTCTAGATTCTCAATTTGAAAACCTGTATGTTGCATTAGATTAAACGAGCATTAAACACTCTCATCCTGTACTGCTACGTGCAGCTAATGAACTTCTCTTGCCTTTATCCACTGTTTTCAAAGGATTTTTACAATTCTAGGAGCTTCTTGGGGAAAGGTGTCATATAGTCAGCTCAAATCCATTACATTATAGCTCTGTTATGTAACCTGAAGAATGAAGAGGCACTTAAAAACCACCTCACAGGATGCCACTTTTGCACATACTTTTTAAATAATTAATAAACTCAAGACCTCAACATTTGGAATTCATTGTTTGCAGCTCTTAAATAGAAAATGAATTCAGCTTTTGCACAGAAAAGCTTGATGAGAATTGGCTCGAAACTGTGTATTGAGGGTAACTGAGTTCATTGTTCACAGACAGCTTCTTTCACATTTACAGGGCCCCTCAGTCCCCTGACAAATCACACAGGCCTGTTTACAGAAAGAGAGGGAGAAAACACAGGGAACCAGACTGGTCGTTTTGTCGTCTCCCACCTTTTGTTGGATGACATGCGTTGCATTTTTTATGGCCTGTGAAAATGATTCTGGAGCCGTGAGACTGTTGCTTAGAATGGTAAGAATGCACTGGAAATGTACATTTATTCACTTAGATTGGTAAGGTAGGGAGTCGGGACAGTTTTACAGTTTTTTTTTTTTTTTCACACGGGGACAATGGTGTATCAAAACAGCTTGAGATTGTTTCTTGTTTCTATTGGGTGAATTGTGGATTTGCATAGGAGAGAAGCGGTTTCCAGGGTAATCCAAATGAAATGTATCCATCTCCTAGCATGGTAAACGAAGTCGGCTCTGTGCTAAAATGCACATCTCAAGTGTCTTTTGTTTTTAATCTAGTTATGCAAGTCAGGTAGCAACTCATTAATCTGTGAGCCTTAACCTGACTGAAAATCTTGGCTCGATGTGTTAAACTTGGATTAAACTCACACACTGTTAAACTGTCTGGACAAACGTGGCGTGATGGAAGTGCATGCTGTCTTGAAGTTAATCATTAAAAAGAGGTCTATGAGCAACTCTGATACTTAAAGCCTTGCCCTTATAGATTGTTCAAGGTGAACAAGAGGGCTTGCTGAGAGCTTTAGGAGAACACGTATGTTAAATATCAAATCTGACATCATATATGCTTAATAGATTTAAGCTCCATGCTATTCATGGTTAAATAGCATTCTGTCATCCTATCATTTATGATATATGAAAAATCCAAATGAAGCGAAATTAAAGAACATCCTGTATTATTTTGGAGACTTTGTTCCAGCCTGGTGAGCTGCCCATGTAGGCAGCATTTTAAAGCCTCTTAAGCACAATCACATTCTTTTGGCACATTGATTACAGGAATAATTACTTTAATATCGAAAGGTAAGGGAAGTCAAAGTGGAATATAATCTAAAATGTCTGTGGTATTTATTTAATGCTTAGAAGTCAGTCAAGTATTGTTAGCTTACGCCAATCTCTGAAGGAATTCACACGAGCAGCATGATTTTTGTGATGCAGTGTTAATTCTGACTGGCATTTTTGATTTAGTTTTTAGTTTTTTAGTCTTTATCTTTAGACGAAAATGCTTAATAGTTTAAGGTCACATTTTAGTCATTTGAATCTTTCATACTTTTAGTCTAGCTTTAGCTGACGAAAAGACATTCATTTTTGTAAATTTTTAGTCATGCTGCAGTTAACAACGTATTTCGGTATCTAGTTTATATGCAGTCTTAAAAGAAAAATATTATCATGAATTCTTCTCTCTTCAGACCAAATAAATTAAATTAATTAAATGCATGGATTTGCTACAGGGGGCCTTTATTTACCCCCCGGAGCCGTGTGAAGGACATTTTATCACAGATACGTGCACTTTGTTTCACGTTATGTTTGTCGGTGTAATCTGGGTTATTTTCATACAGGAAGAGAGAGTGGCATTTGGGGGATGGGGGTCTAAATTTTTAGGCTTGCTTCAAACATGGCTTCTAATGATTTCCAAAAGAAAATGATTTCCCCCTGTAACAGCACAGCCCTTCACTGTAACTGAAAATTTAACCCCGCTGTTTTTGCATTGACTCGCATCAAGTTCTATTGAAATACTACAGCTGCTCTGCGTGTGTAATCTAATTGCCTTTTACTTCTGGAATGTATTTTTTTGATAACCTTAAACTAACAATGTGATCTATTTTTGTACAGGTTTTAATTAGGCAATATCGCGTTCATAATCACATTTGATTTCGAACGCGATTACGCCTAGCTTGTCAGTGAACTACGGCTCTGTGTAGTGAATGCCGATCAATCTGAAAGCAGGTGATGATGATTTACTACTTATCACGGGATCGGCTTACCTGGCGAGATGCGCATGACAATCGAATGTGATTAATTGCACAGCCCTAGTGCACACACATATATTATGTAAACAAAAACTTTTCTTTTAGATGCGATTAATCGCGATTCATCGTTTGACAGCACTTAAATGTAAAGTCTGCGAGTTTGTCATTATTTTTCTCACAATTGGGAGTTTATATCACGCAATACTGAGAGAAAAAAGTCAGAATTATGAGATTAAAAAAAGTCGCTATTTTTAATTCAGTGGTGGAAATGGGCATCCATACGTTTTTCAGAGAATTGTGGAATAAATATTTATAATTATAACCATTAGAAAAAATAATTATCAGCTTTCTATTTCAGCCAAAAGTTTCAATATTATATTAATTTAACCAACATTTAAGTCCTATGCATGCTCAATTTTACACAGTTTATGAATTGTTGTTTGATATTTGAACTGTATCATTAGAATCAAGGTGGTTGTGGTGTTAATCATTCCTGGAGTGCTCTTGCTTTGCTTGCAGCATTCTAGTGCTAAAGCAACCTGCAACTATAACTGTCCAACACAGAACTGTGTAGGACACAGGAATGCATGACTTGCTGAAACATGACTACAGAAAAACATATCCTTTTGAAAACTTCTCTGCAATGCAAGTACAGTTAATTGGACAGGTGCTAACAAGCGAATAGAGAAATGTTGTCCTCCTCTTTTGTCCCTTAAATCCAGTATATAGAGCTAACAAGGGGCAAAGCCAAGTCCTGTTTCAGACATCATTGGAGCCTAGGTGGTTTAACACTTTTTTTTTTTTTCATGACAAATCCAAACCTCCATGTGAAGCCCCTCAAAGTCTGGTGCATCCATTCTGCTGGCGTAAACCTGGGGATTGCAGTCAGACTGTGCGGTGTTGGTGGTGTTAGGTGGCCTGCTATATCCTGTTCCTCTACAGGAGAATTTACTTATTCAGGCATATTCAGGAAAACCAGCCTATTCAAATAATGTTGCCTTATGCCTTATGAGTTTACTTATGGTTGAGGTTAAAATTATTGCTGGTGGTGCGAGTTAGTTGGTTTGGATTGGCTGCTAAGTATTGTTAAAGATGATGCAGGTAATTTTCACTACTTAAACAGATACATTCCTGCTTAATATCCAGGAGGGGCTATAAGTAAACTATTTGTACGTTGACTTCCCAGAGGGGTGTAAACACTTGTGATGCTTTTAAAACATTGTTCTGTTTGTTTGAACCATCTGACATTTACATTCATTTGGCAGACTCTTGTATCCAAAGTGACTTACATTGTATTCAAGGTATTTGAAAAGTTCACGCATTCCCTGTTAATCAAGCCGTGACCTTGGTGTTGCTATCGCCATGCTCTGGTTTTTGAGCTTCTGCCATAACACGTGGCGTGAGTATCAAACCTTTTATCTGAGCAATGAAAGATTGGGGGGAGCAGGATATGTTGGTCTTGGTGTTTAGGAAACCTTTATGGTGCTTCTAGCATCACAGAAACGTCACACTTCATCTTTAAATAGAGATAAAGCGATGGTGGTATGGTGCGTCTGATGGCACACCCCTACTCCAAACACACTTCTTCAAATACAGTGATGACGTGCATTCAGTTCCAAACTACATGCAAACTTTGGAACTATGAAAAAACCTGAAGTTTTGTCATTATACAGAATGTGTTGAAAACCTGTCTGAGGAATTCTATATTTCATAAGTTATCAAAACAATAACTATTTATACTACTCTCATGCTATTGGTTGAGCCCACGTTACTATTTGGGATGCTCAGAAAAAGCTTTTAAACGTGAGATGAGCCTACAGTCTCTTACCTTTTTGAAAGAAATTATTTTTTATTCCGCAAGGTTGCATTAAAGTATGCAGCTTTTGATAATAATAATAATAACAATAAGAAAAGCTTCTTGTGCTCCAAACAGCATATTAGAAAGATTTCTGAAGGTTCTGAAAGGCTCCTAAAAATTCATTTTTGCTGTAACACAAATAAATGAAATGTTTTTTAAATGTACTAAAATGTTTTATGTTAAAATAGCACATTATATTAAATAATATTTCACATTACTGTTATCAAAACTGGTTAAATTACATTTTTAATGTATTTTTTTGGTGGTATTGCACAATAGATCATGTTATCTCAGCGGGCTTGTAACCTTTAGCTGAGAAACAGACATTGTCCATGTTTTTTCTATCAATCTATTTATCTGTAGAGACATGGTTGTGCAGTTGTTCATTGCTCAGAGGGTAGTTTTTATCGAGACAGAAAATGAAGTGTCCCTCGGTGCAAAGGATAATCAGTGTCAGAGCATGCTGTAATGGTTTTAAAAGTGTGTGTCAGCCTTAAGTCACAAGGCAGTGGACCAACTCCCTTTTTAGACACACACACACACACACACACGTCTCTTTCAGACTGGCATGCCTTTTAAAGTCCTTTAATCTTGAATGCCAGACCTTAACGAAGCTTCTCCTCGGGGCACAAAGGGATGTGACCATGTTAGAAGGCATGTAAGTGGTTTTGGGTACATTTTAGCAAGTCTTAAGAGGCAGCGAGATGAAAGAAACTGACTGTGATGTGAGGCGCTGACAGCTGCGGGAAGAGTGTGAATCTAAAGTGTAAAGAAATATGAGATCTGACAGGCATATGAGTTGTAGACTGTGTTTCCTGCAGGACTTTCGTCTTCATTTCCACCACCACAGCTTGATGACGTCCTCATGTTCTGCATTCCATGTCAGGTGCTTACAGACACGTCTGGCTCAAATTATGGCTCGGACAAACTTGCACTACATGAAGTTTTATTGGGACTGATTCATGACAATTTCCTTTGAGAATGGACCAAAAAAAAACCATGTGGTTCTGAAACACTTCTGACACAGAAAGTGCAAATTATACTGCCTTTTGTGAAGTCCCTTTGACTCATTACTGAAAAATATGAGTGAATGTCTTAATAAACTATTGCTGTTTTATCTACTGCTTGGTGGCTATGATAAGATTAAATGTCCCTTGAACATATTGATTACAACATATATGAATGCTGTAGTCATTCTCAAATATGTTTGTGAGATAGTGATGTAATGCTTCTCCATAACTGTTCTGATGAAGAAACAAACCCCTCTACATCTTGTCACCTACACTCTTAAAAATAAAGGAGGACCTTTATTTTTAAGAGTGTATAAAGTTAATTTAATTTAAAGCAAATGATCGTATCTGGGTGAACTATTTCTTTAAAAGCTATGGCTACAATGTTAATACACTGTCAAGTGCATTATCATAGTCTCTGTGTTTAGTGTTCTCCTGCAAGTAGCCGAGTATAGCACCAGGCAAGTTTCCAATACTTGAAAGGGTTTTTGAACGAACTGCAGAATTAATCTACATTAAGGAGAGCTTCTAAATCCTGATATCACTGAAACCCATAGCATGGCAATCTTGCCTTTCACCTCATTTTTCGTATCATGTTCATATTCGCATGTGAGTTCTTTGTATATCATAAAGACCAGAAAAGATGGATAACTTAAATTTTGATGTAGTGAATACCACTCAAAGCTAAATAATGACTTTACTTTTGGTCGGGGGGAGTAGGGTGAACTATTGCTTTACCTATGTGTAGGACACATGTCCAGGTTCTTCTTTAGAAAACTGAGCCTTGTTTGGTTTGGTGTTTTTGCTGTCTTTTTTTTTTTTTTTTTTTTGTAGGGGGTGGGTACTGAATACAAAGTAATAATTGGTACACAGATCTCCTGTTGTTGTTACCCAGCTCCCTCCTGTACCCTGCATGTGTTGTTGAGGCTTTTGTTTGTTATGTAACCAAAACTGCCCAGTGCTGAGAACCTAATCACAGATCAGTCTTGAAAATCTCTGATCCTAGATTTGTCTTAGACTGTATTAAACTAAGAGTTTGTTTAAATTTTTTAGATTTCTCAGGGCACAATTTACAGGATCCAGAATTGTGCCTGTTTTTCTGATAATACAAGTAACTGTACATTGCAGTGTTGTTATCAAGGGTGCTTAAGAACACATGAATAATTCTGTGTAACACATATAAATTGTTTTAGTTTTTAGAACGCACATTAGCTATTTTTCCATCAGTGAGTTATTGGCTGCAAATGTTCTGATTCTTTATATTGTTATTTTCACTTAAATCTGTTTAAATAATTTGTTTACTTCATTGTGTTTTGTTTTGTTGCATATTTAATGTTTTTGTCTTTTTGAAAAAGTTATTAAAAATATTTAGAGGACAACAGTGGTGTTTGTTAATTTTTTTTGTTTGTTTGTTTGTTTTTTTACCAGTTTTTGTAATATAATTTAGTAACTTATTCCATGGTACGTTTCATCAGATATCTGGAAATGTGATACTGTCACATGCCAGACAAGAACTGCATTCATATAGTTATAAATGTATTAATAGGTCATTAGTCATGTTTTTATTGGAATATAAAACAACTATTGATCTTTTGTATAATGCATTTTATGTTCACTGATGAGTTACTAGAATAAGCCACCAATTAATTGTTTATTTAATCATAGTTTACTCCTGCGTATATGTGTAATATTTAATTATAGAGAATCTAATAATGATACAGCCGCAAAGTCTTATGCAATTATGTTTCACTATTGGTAATTAAGTATTTAGTGACGACACTCCCTGTGGCTGTGAGAGATACCTTGAGCATGTGGTGACCTCTGGGCTGGTTTAACCTAGACTCACCCAGGCAGGCATTTCTAAAAAACTCATGCCCATCCCGTCTGGTTCCTTTCTGAGCTCTAGTGAGGACTTCAGTGACAATTATGGGATTCACTCCTTTTGTGTTTGTGTGTGCACATTTTTAAAACTATGCAAGTTTGTTTTATTTTTATATAATTGATTGTTGTAGCATTCTGCTATGAATTTGAATGTGTGCATATGTAACATCTGTCTGCGCTCTTCTCTGTAATTCTCCTTAGGGAGACAGGAAATGTCACTCTGTGGCTTGGTCTCAGCGATGACCTCACAGACTCAGGCCCAGATGGTGTACAGGTCATCCACGCTCTGCTATTGGCTACTTTTTCATTGCCAATGAAATGTTTTTATGTCTGAAAATATAACCTCACCAAATTTCCTTCTGTTGCCGCAGTTGTATGCCAACAATTACTCATGTCACTGCAGTAATGAAGGAGCAGAATGTTCTATTTCTGTATTCTGTATTACCATACTTGTTCCTCACTAAGCAAGGTAGGGTATTTAATGGCCTCCGGGTCAGCTATGTCATTTGATTAGTGATATAATTGGGTTTCTGTGAGTAAATCTGATTTATGAGCTTATTAGAGATATCCTGTATCTTTTTTAAAATGATTAATCCTCTGCTCACTGTCTCCTTAAAGCAGATTTTTGCTAAATGCTTATAAGATTTAAAATGATCTTTATAGACCTGACTTTGGAAAGGGAAATCAAAATGAGTTTTGTGGCTTTGTTCCATGTGTTAATTTTGAGGCTATATTGTCGAATGTGTGTATGTTACTATACTTCTAAATGCTGGCAGTCAGAATTGTCCAATGAAATGCTCTCTAGAATGAGAATGAGAAGTCATATTTTGTGGCTGTGAGGCACCAAATTTTCTCAATCCCAAAATATTCAACTTATAATAAGTTCAGTGTTGATTTATTAAATAAATGTGATCCATTAATTGATTATAAAATAAACGTAATATTCGGTTTCAGTTTTCAGCTGAATGAAAACTTGCGGTTTCTGTAGAAAAAAATTCTGACTCCCTTTTTCAATAGATAAGCCCTTTGTTATAGTTCTCTCGCTCTCGAACTTCCTGTTACAAAAGGAAATGCATAAATATGCACTCATCAAGCCACTTCATGGGATCTTTTTTGAAGCTCTTAGGCACATCTGGTGTTTAAAATAGTCTTATTCAGTTTTTCAATCAAATAATGATGTCCTGTTTGGGTTAGGGGTTATGTTGAGTTTCCTTTTTGCCCCCTGACTCAATGGCTGGCCAATTTATCAGATGTTACAGTCATTCTTTTGTTCCTCGAGTACGTTTTCTGGGGACATGAGCTGTCCAAGTGTCCATAGCACCACAAAACAACAATTGTTCTCGCCCTCAGTGGTCCTCGTGTTAATGACCCCAGTAATTTGTAGCTTTACAAACATGCCTTGTGACCTAATAATGATTCAGGCACTAACCCATTTCCTCCTGATGAATGTTGCCCTCTGATTCACAAAGTGTTCAAGTGATGCCTCATGCAAAGAATTAGTTTTTATTTCTTATACATTCTTTTGTTATTAATCATAAAACAGTTTTGAAAATTGAACCAGTCTTATGAGTCAATACATTGAATTGATGAAGAATGGAAAAATATTTGTTGATGACTGAAGCTCTACTAATGCCTCTCCTGCTTTTTTGTAAATGTCTCTGTTTGGCTGATGAGTCACGCTTATCAGTGGTTTTAGTTTGACATTAAATTGCAAGTTTAACTTGGTATTTAGAGCTGGATATGACTTGCATGTGATTGCCGGGTGCGTCTTGTGAGCCTTCACTGTGATACTCTATACAGTGGACTCTTTTTCTCCCTCTCTCACAATCTTCCCTGCTTTCATGGATCAGTGCCACTAACAGGAACTTGGACTGTAGTGAACAACCTCTCCTGAGGCCTTTTCCATATGGTTTCCTGTTCCGGCTCCTCCACAGGCAAACTGATCACTTTCAGTCTCAAACATATGATTCTTTGCCCAATTCTCCCAAACCTTTAACAGATAAAAAGTAGTCTTCACTGAGATCATATCATTGGTTCATAGCAGCTGTATTCTACTTTGACCTCTGGTTCACTATTGGTGATTGAGTGTGTAGTGGGAATGGCACAGTGTTTGGGAAGTTACAGAAAACTGTATATTGTCAATCTAAATAGTTTTTTTTTTTATAATTATATATATATATATTAGGCTTTGTGTTCTGTATTACAGCTATTTGTATATTTGATTCTTGTAAGGCATACTTTTTCAGATTAAATTCTGATGCTGGTTTAAATGCTCCTGAAATGTTGTGGTCAAGTTGGAAGTTTGTTGTTCTTTACCACTTTAAAGAAATCGTTTGCATGACTGACCGATGTCGCCTGTAGCATTCTGCCCAGACATTTTACAGAAGCAGACCATTGAGACGGAGATCCAGGTTTGTAGTTGTGCAGGCTGAAAGTGATCTTCCAGTCTCCTTTTGTCTCTCTCTTTTCCCCCTCCCCCTTGCATCTTCTCCTTATGTGATCCTTTCATTGGGCAGACAGACTCACATTTCTGCCACCATAGGTCTACTGTCATTTTTCTGGCCGGTCAGCTTTTGCCCCAGTACACTACCTGCGGATCAGCTAACCACAGCTATAAATGCTTCACTACTGCTGGCCACTTAATACAAGGCGATGTTTCATCTTTATACTTTGATTCTTCCTTTTTTGGCAGCATCAAAAGAAGTGCCATGTGGAGGCTGAATTAGGCCTGTCCCTTGTGTTGCTAGAGAAGAAGGATGAAAGAGAGAGGAAGAGGTGGTGCCCTTGGGCACTTCATTAAGCACAGCAGGTTGTGCTGAGGATGTGGTGAGATTTGAGAGCCCCCCCTGCCCCCCATTCTTCATTCAGAAGGGAATTTTGGATGCGCCTTGAGATGAACTATTTGAATGCTAATGTATGGATTAACCAAAACAATGGAAAGCTTTTTAGGAAGGCATGAATTTTAATGAACCCAGTGCCACCCTAAAAATCAAACTGAAAGTACTGTAATCAGTGGGTGGTATGACTCTTGGTAATAATAATTGTTGTAAATTCAACCTGTGTTATATTTATATATATATATATATATATATATATATATATATATATATATATATATATATATAATATAATATAAAATAAAAGTTTAATTGATCTTTGAAAAGGTGTTGCGTTATGCCATTATCATTATTTTTAGTTGAAACTGGTCTTAGAATGACAATATTATCGTTTATCGCGACAATTTCTTGGACAATTTATCATCCAGCAAAATTTATCGTGACAGCCCTAATGTTATCTAATGTTTGCTTTTATCTAATTCATGTCTAATGTAACTTTATAAACCTTAGTGAGGTATTTTAAGCCTCTTTTGTATTCCATGTATAATTCATGGTATTAAGATGTAGATGCAGGTCTTTTTGGGGTCTCTCTGCTACATTCAGTATGTATTGGGAGGAATGATATTAAATAGAGGCTTGAACTCAGTGATTCAAGGAATAAAGACAGTTACATTTCTGCCTTTCCCCGCCCCCCATAGGTGTGTTGTGTGTGTATGTTTTGCATGGTCACGGTGTAGCTAAGATTTAAGATTTAATCTTTCTGTTTGAATCTTCCAGACAGAATATCTAACAATAATATCAAAGCACTATCAAGGAACGGTTTGCATGAATTCCTTCATGTCTTTAATTGCAGCCGTATGCAAGATATACACTGACATGATCGGAGTAGTATGGCTCTGTGTTTGTTCTTTTGATTTCACCATGGTTGAACTCCGTGAGATTTTCATGTAATTGTTCATGTTCTGACCTCACTTCCTGTCATTATTTGAGCACAGGATGTTTGCCTTCTACGACATGCCTCTCCCGAGACACCCATTGTCCTTTAAGACCCCCAGATTTTTGCTTGTGTTCTGTTATCTGTGATTTTCAGAAACATTTTGTTCTACTTTGGGAGGTTTTTAAAACCTTTGTGCTTTGGATGCAATCTAAGGCTGTATTTGGAAAGGTGTAGACTTTAGAAATGGAAAAGAGCAAATCTATTAAACAAGTGAGTTGTTTCTCCCTGAAAGCATTTTTGGAGGAAATTCATAACTGTATATCTGTGGGGAAATTGGCTGCTGAGCTGCTAGTCTCCCTCAGTCTTTTTGAGGTTTCTTAACTTTTAGCATTTTGTGTACTGCATTCTAATTGGAAATGTTGTCTTCTGTGGTGTTTTGCTTCAACCCCCAAGTTGTACCATTATCTCAACTGTAACTAGTTGTTAATTTGTTCCTCATAGTCTTCAGTCTGTCTAGATTCACAGATAATCTTGCTGTTCTTCGGACAGTTCTAGTTTCCACATGAACAACTCAACACTTTTGACTAAATTTGAGTTTTTCTGTTCCATGTTTTCTGTTCTCTTCTCATTGTAATGTTCAGTTTAGACCTCTACTTAAGGTCAGTTTGTTGACTTGACTTTCTTAGTACATGTTCCTGGTTTTGTTTGGCATGATTGTTCCAAAGTTCATGTTATTCCAAATACATTTTTAATTAAAATATTCAAACGAATGGCAATCTCCTGTTATAAAGAAACATATTGTGCCTTTGTAAAACTGATTTGTCTTACATCAAGGCTCAGGCAATTATGTATTTGTATGGTTGCTCAGTGATCCATAAAAACACAAATTGTTCAGTGTTTTCTCAAAGTAGATGAAAGTGGCAGAGCTCTGCATATTGAAGAGCCTTGGAATTATACATGCAGCTATTATTCACAGAAAGCCTTGATGAAGATCATCATTTCAAAAACAGAGGCTCCTCTAAGAGAGATGGAAAGAACCACAAAATAAATAGCAGAGACCGAAATCATGAGATGAGAATGTCTGGAAAAAAGTTACAGGAGCACTGCTGGAATCACCTTGCATTAAAGTGCTCATCTTGTTTTAGTGGAGGGAAATCCATTCTGCTTTTGCAAGTACAACAAGATATATGAGAGCCCCCTTCTTTTCTCTCAGAATATTCTCATTTGTTGCACACATCAGGAGTGAATCTGGGCATACTCACTTCTGCAGGGGGTCTGGGACGCTTCCTTCCCTTGAGACTTAAATTTATGAATTCTATCAGGTTTCTGTAAGCTGAGATTGGCCCACCTCTTTTTGTTTCCTAGCAACTGCAGTTGCCAGTCAGCCTGTGGAGGCAGAGCCTGCATGAACTCGTGGCATTAATTATTCATGAGCGCTTGGAAAAGTGGGTGATGTAAGGATAGAAACTGAGCATGCTCGCCTAACTTTGGCACCAACAGTAACCGGGCACCAGGCAGAAAATTGGATGTATTATGCCAGCCCTTGGCTACTGCCTTTGTTTCATTTACACTATAATATATGAACAGACTGGGTTTTGAGTGTGAACAAAGACGTGTGAAAGATTTTAATTTAGCATCCATAGTCATGAGCTTGTGTAATCACTCCAGCCAAAAGAACAGACCCTCATAACAAGATGACAGACCACCATCTCCATATCTTCGCCAGTCCACACAAGCCAGTCAGAGAACACATGCCACTAAGAACCATGGATCAAGCTGTTTTTTTGGATGTCACAGGTGTGTTTTGGTGTGTGTTTGTATGCGTTTGGAGAGAACCCGCTGGTTGGCCAATCTGCTAGTGTGTAGTTCAAAACCCTATGACTATGTATGAATATTTATATATACATAATATAACAAAAACTTTTATTTTGTGATTAATCATTTGACAACACATTTATATATTTAAATTATATTTGTGTGTGTGTGTGTGTGTGTGTGTGTGTGTGTGTAAGTGTATATACACATCCACACACACACACACACACAGTAATATTGTTAATGTGAAAAAAAAACATGAATGTTGATTTGATATTAATTGTAAATGATATAATTTGTATTATTAATATTACTTTACATATTAATGAAAATACATATTTTCAAAAGTCAATGAAGCAAATATACAATTATAAATGTTGAAAGTCAAACCTAAATAAATAAAAAATAAGGAAACAAAAAAATATTTGAACTGAAATAGAAAGGAACATGTTATCTCAGCCAAACTTTCCATTTGTCTTAAACTTGTCGTTAGTGACAAGGACATTTCCATTATTATGTGTCACTATAAGCCACACCCACTCAAGGAAACCGCCCCCTCCATGCTGATCATAACAATATTCTGTTTATTGGTTTAAGGTTCACTAGTTTTGTGATATAATCTATGCCTATGTCAATAGATGTCCCTCTTTATGCCTTTTATGACTGGTTTTATGGTTAATCTTAATGAATGCCGTTAGGAACTGGGGCAGTTTCCTGTATCTTTCAAAGTATTAGAATATATAGGAACAATTATTGTGAGATATTAGTATTGATGGTACTTTAATAATGACAATGGCAAAAGTTCAAGAATAATTACTTTTAAAGCAGCATAGAGATAACTAAATGCTATATTATAAATATTTTTTAGTTTTAGTTAATATATTACATAAATTTCTTAAAGTTTTCTGGTCTATTTAAAAGAATGTTGCTGTCGATAGTGTCGAATGCAGCTCTAAGATCCAAAAGCACTAATAGAGAGATATAACCGCAGTGATCATATCATTTACAAAAAGTGCTTTCATAGAAAGGGACCTGTTATTCAATAAGCCAAGCTTTAAAAAAAAAAGATCTGTATTATATCATTTTTTTCTTTTTTATTATTTGTTGAATGTCAATTAAATTGCTACTCTTAAATTGGTTTGGACATCTTTTGTATTTTCTAGTTCGGGATACAGACAGTCTCTATAGTGTGATATCTAGGTGAAAGGGTATCTGTGTGCTGAGAATGAACTGATTTTTGTTACATGATGCGGCTAGCAGATGGTCGGTCATTCTGCTTCCTGACCTGGGCCCCAGTTAGTCAAGTACAAAAAGAGGTTCACCACCCCAAGAGGGATGAAGACAATCCTTTTTCAGCAGGTCAAGTCTGTCCCAAAAACTCACCCGATTGTCTATGTCTATGATTGTCTAAGACCTATGTTATTCTGTAGGCACCACTTAGACATCAAGCCACTGAGTGATGACAGTCTGCTATGCATCTAATCTTGTACTGTGTTCGATACATCGATACGACGATGTATCATCACAGAGATTTGACTATATGGGTATCAATACAGCTTTCCCTCTATTGATATTGTGGCATTTGTGCAGCAGTGGACTGCGCTCAATTTGAATACAAGAGCACCGTTTAGTAGTAAAGTGTGAGGTTTCCAAAAAATGAGTGGAGCATAATATATAGGCTACAAGAAGGTCTAATCTGGCTGCAGAGGGGAACACAACTGGGGTTGCCTGATATTCAGTTGTTAAGTGTTTCCGGGTCCAAGCCTAAACTCGCTTCACTTGAGAATACGACCTCAGCAGACGTTTATGACCACTGTTTATTTATATTAATCATTTAAGTTAAGAGCTTTCAAACTTACGGTGTACACTAAAGTCTACTTGCTCACAGCGACCCAAACACAAATAATTGTTATTTATTTATTTATATTTATAATTTCATTGTCTGGCCATCTGGGACTTCGGTATCCAGTTAAATGTAAGGATTATAACTTTTTCGGTAGTATTCACAATCAAGTTGTTAGTGTATATTAGCACCTTTTGTTGTTTTCTTGCGGTATCTGATAGAGAGTTTGGACCGGGAAGCGGTGACACGTGATGTCAGACTTAACAAGCGAATAAAGAGATGTAATCCCAGAAAGAGAGCTTCACACTGACGCAATAAGGAAAAGTCTGTTAATTATTTTTAGGGCTGCAATAACTAATCGATAAAATCGATTGTTATTGATATTTAAAATAATTAGCCAACGATTCCCATTATCGATTAGTCGGGTCTGCCTGTTCTTACTGTTCTCAATCAAAATGTGGATGTGTGTCTCTAGTTCTGAAATCTTCTCTGTCAGCCTAACTATTTCCCTGCATTTATCACATGTGAATCCCTCGTCGCTGACAGAGAGAGAGATAAACTGAACATGTGGCAAGCAGTGCAAATAATAATAGCAGAAGATGATATGTATTCTGACTTACCACTGTTGTTTGATGAACTTTTGAAAAACAGAGCCTGAGAAAAAAGAAAACTGTAATAGACAATGGAAACATGAATGACAAGCTAACTGGCTAATGGATGATAACGCGCTGCACTCACGGTTTAAAATTAAATACAAATGATCAAATTAGTCAGATTAGTTTGATAAATAGTATCGGATATATGGTGGGAATGAAGTTATATTTAATCACTTTAAACCACAGAGAGTGACCGTAAGATAGAGATACAACTGAGATTCAATGTCATATGAAATGTGTCTGATAAATTTCCTGTGGCCCTAAAAGCAGCCTGATTTTACAGGACGTCTGTAACATAAGTTAAGTTGTATAGTACTTCAACCCACAGAGTTGTTCATTTGGAAAACCTGCCTATTGTGTTTACTTGGATATGATTGGTCGCAGTATTCTCTTACCTTAACTGCCGTGTGTGTATGTGTGTGTCAGATGACAGTTAAAGTCTGGCAGATGGTGGGGAATGCTGTTTTTCCACTTGAGTGAAATATCAGCGTGCTGCAAAGGTGATTTCCTCAATTTCAGGACTGTGTGCAATACTCCCTCCAGGTCTGGAGACTTACCCTCACATGTCTGCATTATGTGTTTATGCAGCGCTCTTCAGGTTTAGGAAGATAATTTGTATTTAACCCTCCACCTGATGTGATTTGACTGTCAGGTGCTGTCGTTGAATTGCTTGCTGGATTCAGGATTTTCCATAATGCCTGTCATGAGAGTTATAGCCAGGAGTAATCATTAACTACTGGTCCTGTGTGCAAACATAGCATAAGAATGCCTCTTTTATCTTAATTGCTCTTCATCGTTCCCTCAGTCTCTCTCTCTTTCTTTCATTCTCTGATTTGTGCACTCATTAGCTAAATAAGATGCTGTCAGTATAACAAAAACATCAAGTCAGCTCAAAATACAGGCCACTGAACAGATGAGCCCCAGTTGGTTGTATTGGCTTGACTGAAGTATAGTGTTATGTTGAAGATCCAGTGACAATGTTAAATTTATGCATCCTTAATGAATACTCTATTAATTTTGTTGGGGTCAGTGTGTTAATGTGCTATTCCCATCCTGTTGTGCATGTCTTTGGTATAACACCACACAATAGTCAGGAATCTTTTGCTGGGTTCACCCAAGGTTTCACTGTTTCTCAAACGGTGTTCTATTCTTGATGATGTTCTCAGGGTGAGGCTGATTAAATGAGCTTGTAATCTGTGCTCCATGCTCCGTGAGGTGCTGTTAAGACATTTGTTCATTGTTCTTCAGTGGAGGAAGTATGCTGACTGCATCTAATCTCAGTCTGTCTCACAGAGTCAGTGCCAGAACTCTAGAACAAAGCTCTCCTCTTCTCTCCTGGCATACAAAGGTTGTAGGTTCAAGCCCTGCTAGCTGTGATGTAGCTCAATAGGTAATGCACCTTAAAACTGAATGGTCATTATTTTTGACAAATGTTGACTAGTCACCATATTAGGAAAAATTTAATAAAATGATAATATGATATCATACTTTGTTAGGACACATAAGTAGTTTTGGATTTGTGACGATGATGAATCCTTTGAAGCTGCATTACTATGTCTCTCTTGTCTCCTGTCGAACAGTGGGTAGACTGTCTTGTGCCCCCTGTGAACAGACTGACTCGGCCTCGGGCAAATACACAGCTTGTCTCTGTCTCTCACTCTCTGCTTCTCAAGCATCATCATCATCATCACCAGAAAGCCCCGTCTGACCCAAGACAGAGTTAGCATATACAGACAGTTGCTGCATTCACATTCAGTTCAAACAGGCAGGTCTTCAGCCTGAGACCTCACAGGGCTCCATGCTGTACTGCAGTGGTCAAAAAAAATGAAAAATAAATAATAGTTTATAATCTGTATTTATATGTAATTGGTTATAGATTATTTAGCTATTCCGTGTTTGTTTTAGAAGCCATTTTAGGTGTTCTCACTCAGTCTGGCTACATCCAACGCCTTACCATAAATAGTCCTTGAATGTAATGCTGTAGATGTCACTTACTCCTCCGTAGGGTTGTATGTCGCTCAGAACCCAGATGGACTGTGTTTGGATCCACCGTGTCTGTGTTGTCAGGTTGGTGGTGAGGAATGTGATGTAACAGTCTTGAGCTGTTCAGCTCACCCTATTCGTCATCCAAGCTGGCTCAACATGTCTGAGATAACATATAAAAGTTAAATTGCTGGAGAGGAGAATCATATTTGCCAAAACGATTCCTTCACTTAAAACGTCTCTTAAAAGTTGGTTCAAATCTATGAAACAATCTTTGTTTGCAGTGTGAACATTTATTCAGTGTTGATTTATATTCTGCACTCACACTGCAAATGTTTAATATTCTTCAAACAAGTATTTCCATATTCATGTTTCCTGTCTGGCACCAGCAGCCAGATCAGACTCCCTCTAACTGGACATCTTTTTCTTTTCTGCTTTCTTCCTTGATCAGGACCAGTTCGAAAATCTCGACAGACACACACAGTGGGGCATCGACTTCCTAGAGCGCTATGCAAAGTTCGTCAAGGAGCGTCTGGAGATCGAGCAGACCTATGCAAAGCAGCTACGGTGAGCATCTGACAACATGTTTTAAATGGCAACTTCTGTAGATGACTCCTCTGATGTCAGTGAGTGGTTTTATTGCTCTGATTACATTAAAATATGTAGGTTAAAAAAAATGAATGATATCAGTGAGTGATACTGATGTACTGGTTCAGATTCAATATTTGTAGCCATGTTTACAACAGATGCAAATAACTGCGAGCTTATAAAGTCAAGTGGGTCAATTTCCTGAACAACTTGTTGACTAATTGGTCAAAAAGAAGCCCCAGTATATTAAAATAATGAATTTGGTCCATCGTGATTCATTCATGAAAATTACAACAATTTATTAACAATATCTAACACTTCATCTGTGGTCATATTGCTATTATAATTAACCAAAATATAGCTTATTTAAAAATGAAAATAATTTAATGCACACTACTCCATCTCATGTGCTTTTATTATTGGCAGCAGCAAAAATGTTAAGGCCATTGTTAAGTAAATACAAGGACAATTAAAGCCCTATTATAAAAAAGATTGTTCCGCTATAAAAAAATAAAGGAATGACTGGACAAGCAACATTAAAACCATGCACACCTGAAATGGCACATCAGGTAAATATGATAATTTGCAAAGATATATATATCTTTTATTTTTATTTTTTTTTATAGTGGAACAATTTATTTTATAATAGGGCTTTAATTGTACTAATGAGCATATCTGGTTAGACCCATGTTACTGCTTTAGTTCTATTTTTTTCCAGCCATCAGTTCCTTATGTGGTAATATTGGTTTTTGCCTTGCGATACAACGTGAGGGGTGGGTGACAAATCAGGGGTCAAAAATCCCTGCAGGCTCTAAGTTGTAAGATTTGAAATGAGATCAAACTGAGAATGAGACACACGCCGTGATTTTGCCAGAGGACACGCAATGACTGCAGCTGTGGCCTACAATCTTTTCCCGGGATGTCTCTGTCCCTGTGGACATTCTGCTGTTGCCTGGATACGGTTATAGTGTCGCTCCTCTTCCCCCTCTCAAATCTCATTGAAGGTTCTAGAGGACCACCACATTCATTCTTACTGACAGGTCCCACACTGCTCTGTAAACCCCCCTCGAGACACGCTCAGTCACACATGGTAACACCCAGACTGTTTTCTCTCTCAAGGGTTTCCATAGTAAGGTGTGAATGGAGCCAAACCACAGTACCCTTGTTTGAGTTTAATATAATTTTTCAAATTAAGTATGTATTGTTGCATTATATATTAGTGTTGGGCGATATGGTCATTTTTCAAATCGTCATATCATCAGCCAGTTGGATCGTCGATACACAATATTATCGTGCATGGGTGGAACAAGAGTTCTTGTCATAGCATAACTTTTTGCTGTTTTAAACCGTGCTGGTTTGCGAGAGAGCCTATGTAAAAAAAATATACTTTCAAACATACTGATAAACTAACGTTAAATATAAAAATACTGCATTTAAAACAGCTAGTTCATATATGGTTGAACGAAACTGTCATATTGCGTGTCCTGAGACAAATTTGCCGCATCTGCGCACGGAAGATATCAGTATGTTCTGCAAAATCAGTCAATGGTGAAAATCATTAATATATTTAATTTAAAGTCCAACAGTTGAACACTAATATTGGACATAAACGAACATGTTAAAGCTGCAGTCGGTAACTTTTGACGCTCTAGCGGTTAATAAACAGAACTGCTTGCGTGTTGCGGAAGGACATCGTAGCCGGAACTACTTCTCTCTGTCAGTGAAGAATCACAAAGGTACTGGGTTACTCCGCCGCGGTACCCCCGAAGCAATCTAAAATAGTCAGAATATAAACACTTATTATAGGTGCACCCTAGTGATTCAGGAAAGGCTAAAAACACGGTTTGGAAAATGGATTCATGTTGTACTCGCTTATTATATACATTTTGTATACTTAGAACACAAAAAAGTTACGGACTGCAGCTCTGAATGGTTGTTTCTTACTGGGAGCGGTAATGCTATTGCAGCATTTTAACAAAAGCATATTTTTCCGCATTTTGTACAGTTGTCTCCATAACATAAAATTATTCATAAAGTGATACAAAATGTTGGACTGTGTATTCTTGCCCGTACCATAGTGTTAAAAACATTTTAACATTACACCTTGAGGTGCACATAACATATTTTTCCACAACTGTTTGTAGATTATCAGTTAGATGCTTATGTTTTTACTGCACCCCTAAAATTCAGCAAGATCCTCTGAATCAAAATAGATTCTGAGATACTCTGGTTATGAGTGTACTAATCATAACCAGACTAAAGGAGAGGGGAAGTGAGTGTTTGTTTGATTGATTTCATGAAGTGGATTTGAGGAAGCTATCATAAAGGAAGTGCAAAACATCAAAGCAGCTCAATGGGAGTCTGGGTTGGGGAAAGCAGGACCCCTTACACATCCCCCATCCCTGAAGACAGCAACGTGCCTGAGCACAGCAGTGCAGCTCCTCTCAGGAGCTCCCACATAACTTAGCATACCAGACAGATTAGCATACCATCACTTTTTTTTGCCTGTTTACCATGGCCTACTTTAATTCTCTGATGCACAAAGTAAACACACTGTAGACAGACTTCTTTTTGTCTTCATGGCTGTATGAATAACTTTAGTTTTGATGTTAAGGTATATTATAATCCCTAATGAGTGGTTACATTTGATCTATTTATAATGTTGTGTTTTTGTCTATATCTGTGTGTTCTGAATATTTATTTTTGTTGTCCAACAGAAGTCTGGTTAAGAAATATTGCCCTAAGCGGTCCAAAGATGATGAGCCCAGGTGAGATAAATTGCATACTTTTTCTTCTTTTCACTTATTCTAGCATGCTCCAGTGGTTCTCAACTGGTTGTTTTTTACACACACGTATACGAAACTTGAAATATAAAAATAAATATTTGAACTACCATTAAATCTGTACATTTGAACTTTAAATATTATTTAATTGTATGTTTTGGCTGCAGTTGCTGTCTTAAGCGGCATGTTTTGTTCCCTGTTGGCTGTAGTTTTAGGTTGAAGGCTCCAGACCCTCCCATATCTCGTAATGAATTCCATTAGATAGGCATAATTTCTCCCAGCATGTGTTTTTGTCCCAGGACATTCATGTTGTGTACAGACAGCCCACCAATTAGAACTCAGCCCTGAAGGTGGGGGCCATTTGCTTTGGACAAAAAAAAACTGTCCAGCCTTCCCAATACACACATGCTCTCTAAATGTCTCATATTAGAACGTAAGCCTTTAGTTCAGATGCAAGACATTGACAAGTCCAAAAATTAAAGTTTTTATCACTGTCCTCATTTGTTAACCGCTTTGGATAAAAGCATTTGCTAAATGAATAAATCTAAATGTATTGCATTGTTTTAATTAGATTTTGGCCTAAAATTGGTCATTGATGCTGTTATGGCAATAATAATAAATAAAAGCTGTAAACATCATGTTTACTATTTTCTTCATTTTTTTCCTGTAGGTTCACATCCTGTCTGTCATTCTTCTCCATACTGAATGAGCTGAATGACTACGCAGGTCAGCGAGAGGTCGTTGCTGAAGAGATGGGGCACAAAGTGTATGGGGAGCTGATGAGGTACTCGCAGGACCTGAAGGGAGAGAGAAAACATGTGAGTGCCAAATACATGCACCTTAGACACATGCACGCTCTGGTGAATTTCAATGCAATTTGTATTTTAAATATTGTTGTCTGATCAACAGCATCTCCAGGAGGGACGGAAGGCCCAACAGTCTTTAGACCAGTACTGGAAACACATGGACAACGTGAGTCGTTTTGAGATTTGAGGTGTCAGAAGTACTGGTACTTTGCTACAAAAATTTACAGTCGATTATCTGAAACAGGTGGGAAAAAAATAATAATAATGATGATATAAAAAAAAAAAAAAATATATATATATATATATATATATATATATATATATATATATATATATATATAATATATTTCAAGTTTTACATTTGATTAATTTATGCTATTACAAGTACCAAAATTTTTTTGTTCTCTTCATTTAAATTTGTTTTCCTTTTATTTTATTAGTGACTTTATTAAGAAAAGTTAAATAATTAAAAACTTGAAGCAGTGTTTATATAATTTAAATACTGAATAATGGGGGTGTAACGGTACAGCAGGAGAGAATAAAAACGAAACATCTTTTTTTAATTAAACAATGGTTAACTATTACGATCTATTTTTAACTATAATAATAAAACTCTCAAATAAATTGCAAACGTTAATGCACAATGTAGTTTTTCAATGAACTTCATGAAGACGTCACTAACAGGTAAAGTAAAATATAGCGAAGTATGTTTCTCAAAATGCTCTTTTCTAGACTTTATTTCTCTAGCATATAACGAGCTGTAGACTCTGATGACTTACCTGAGGTAAATTTAAAAGAACTGGACTATAAGTCGCATTTATTTAGGACCAAGAACCAAGAGAAAACATTACGGTCTACAGCCGCGAGAGGGCGCTCTATGCTGCTTAGTGTAGGCTACAGGAGCACAGAGCAGCATAGAGCGCCCTCTCGCGGCTGTAGACCGTAATGTTTTCTCTTGGTTCATTTCTCTCGGTTCATGTCAAATTAATTTTGATAAATAAGTCGCACCTGACTATAAGTCGCAGGACCAGCCAAACTATGAAAAAAGTGTGACTTATAGTCCGGAAAATATGGTATTTAGTTTTAAAACCAGTAGTAATGATGAAGAGATGATCGCGCTCAGTGCTCACCTCATAACTGAGTCTTCTATACAGCGATCTGTCGTGCTACATCAAAGAGTGTCAAAACATGGACAATTAACCAAAAAACAACAAAACTACAAATCGCAGACCAAGAGCTGAAGAGTAATATTGAGAGGAAAAAAAAACTTTTTTTAAGCAAGGAGGAAGCTTTACTGTATCCTTTGATTTAATATTCCATGGAATAAAATTTTTTGGGAAATTGATTATGAGAAACGTGAAATTTTACTGGTATTAGTATCAACCACAGAAGTCTTGTAATAGCGTCTGCTCTATTTGAGATGGTTTGTACATCTGCTATTTGCACTGTTGTGCAAGTGACCGATTCACTACCTCTCCTCCAGCTGTGACCTGAGATCCAGATATATCTGTGTGTGTTTATGTGCAAGTATAAAACACAAGAAAGTGTCAAAGACTGTTGGCAGTGCACAAATGGAAACCTTCCTGCACCACATTCAAGTTATCAAGTTCTCTCTTTCCATTCTCCCTCTCTCTGCGAATCATACCCTGCACTGCGTTCCTGCATCCTGTACATTTCCTGCCTGTCAGTGCGTCTCATAGTCTGTACAGCTGGATTATTTTTGCAGCTTTATGGTTGCTGCAGCTAAAGGCCAACAAGAGCTGAATTTGGCATTGAGAATGGCCATGTCGTAATAACACAGATATTCCTTGTTCTTGCACTGTCACAAAATGAAACACAGATGCTTTAGAAGCTGTTACACAAATTTCATTACCGCTCTCACTCTCTGTACTGTTTTGGATGTTTGTTTGTACATGTATCTGTATTTATGTTGCTACTTGATCAAAACATGACAGTATTTATGATTGTATTTCATGTAGGAAGATTGGTTAATGCTTACATAGTGTTGCAGGAAATGCATTGTGTGTGTTTTGACAGCCTCAAAACGTGTCTCCTTTTCCGTATGGATTTTACAGAGTAAAAAGAAGTTTGAACGGGAATGCAGAGAGGCTGAGAAATCACAGCTCATCTATGAAAGGATAGACAGTGATATCAACGCCACAAAGTCAGAGGTGGAAAAGGTAGTTTGTGTGATCCTGATATACTCTATATGACTTCTTAAAGTTAATGACTGAATATTGTCTGAACCGTTTGAAAAAACATGGAACGCCAAATGCAGCTTTTGGCCCAAGACTCGAAAGTTGTTCTGGGGCTTGAGCTGTATTCCTTAAGTATTAGTAATACAAATGACCATTCATTCTGTCTTAGGCAAAGTCCCAGCTGTATTTGAGACAGCACATGGTGGAGGAGAGCAAGAACGAGTATGCAGCCCAGTTGCAAAACTTCAACTCTGAACAGTGGAAACATTTCAACGTCGCCATCCCTCAGATATTCAAGGTGATGATATCCCTGATTTGTAGTTTCTGATATTTCAATTCATTTTTTGGGTAAGTTTTTTTTAAAGGCTAAGCTTTTAAAGACAATACTCCCCGAATAAATTGTTAATCAACTTGTTATTTTAGTATTATTTATAAACTATTATAGTATGTATTCATATTTGAATTAGCTTTGATCACAACCCCCCCACCCCAGTATTTAAAATTTTTAGTAAGTTTTTGTGTGCTTTTCATTTAATGTTTTTTTTTCTTTTAATCTTTCTATTTAGTTTCAGTTAATTTTAGTATTTAAACTTATTTTATTTCCGTTAGTTGACAGGGCAACATAACATTTCAATTCAAGTTAAATTTATCATCATTTTATTTGAGCTTTATTTCAATTAACAAACTTTTTTTAGTAGTTTCAGTCAACATTAACACTTTAACACATTAACGTTTCTGTGACTGCTCACAGAAAGCATCTCCTAAATCAAACATCCAGTGTAGTTTTGTGTGTGTAGTTGAACGTTTGTGTCTGTGTGCTTGTAGAATCTGCAAGACATGGATGGACGGCGGACGGTCAAGCTTGGGGAAATGTACCGGTGTTTTGCTGAGGTGGAACAAAGGGTCCTTCCCATTATCTCTAAATGCTTGGAGGGCATGGTTACTGCCGCAAAAAATGTGGACGAGCGTAAGGTAAGCACTGAAATGCTGATAAAATGTTTAAGAACCCTGCAAAAATAGTTGCATTTTGGTAAAACATATATAAATTCTAGTATTAAATAATAACGATATATACTGCTATCCAAAAACCAAAATAAATTATATTATAAAATATTAAAATAGAATACAGTAATTTACAATTTTAATAATATTCCAGATCATTACAAAGTTTACTGTATTTTTATCAAATAAATGCAGCCTTAGTGTGCATTAAAAGAGACTTCTTTTTAAAAAGATCTTACAGAACTTTTGTGGTATATTTATGTTGCTTGCCCAAAAAAAAAATATTAGAAGCGGTGTAGTTTAGCATCTAACATGGTTTGATAACCAGCCTTCATCCATTTGTTGCCTCAAGTAACTTATAACGCTCCATTATGAATTTAAGAAAATATGCCATACTTCTCCCTGAGCTCATTTTGTACCTGTGATCTCCATGGTAGCTGAAGTCCACTTCTTGGTAGAAAAAAGGAGTTATCAGAGACAACGAGTGGGCAGGAGGAAGTGAGGGAGTGGATGATTGAGAGCAAGGGAGGATGAGAGAAACATAAATTGCTGATTTTCTTAGTGCTGTCGCCAGCACTGATGCTTATGAAAAGGTTACTTGTGGCGCCATAACCACTGATTACAATTTTATCTTGCCCTGTTTTAGTCTTCCTCTCTCTTTCGGTCCTGTTCTTGTATAAACACTACAGTTAAAGGATTTAGTGTTGGTTAAATTATTATTATTTTTATTATTTTAATAATTTTGAAAATAATCTTATATGCAACAAGGTCAACTACGGTGATAAAAAAAAAAGTAATTACTCCAGTCTTAAGTGTCACATGATCCTTCAGAAATCATTATAATATGCTTCATATTTTTATGAGAACAGTATTTTTTCCCTAGTATTCTTTAGAATCGTGAGTTCAAAGAAAAGCTTTTATTTGAAACCTAAATCTTTTGTAACATTATAAATGTCTTCACTGTCACCTTTGATCAATTTAATGCATCCTTGTTGGAAAAATACATCTTATTGAGCCGAACTATGAAAGGTTGATACAGAACTTTTAAGAATTGCTTTGACTTTGGAGTCAGACAGTTCTAAGCAGAAAGCAGGACTTCAGCTCTATATGAAGAAACTAAAAGTAATTTTCAGTTAAGTCTAAGCCTTCTTAAATACAGGCGCCCCATCCTGCATCCCACTAGTCAATTTGTTTTAGCCAGTGTTCCATGCTAACACTAACATGTTTTATAGAGGATCCCCCTTGATCTCGATCTTCCGACAAAATCTCAGTGCTCATTACACACATATTTAGTAGCTCCTAACTAGGTTAGGATACCCCTCCAGGTCTCTTAAATAATTTAGGATTTAAAACCAACTAATTTATGCACAACTCTTTCTTTATACCAGGAACAGTGCTGCGTTCACATTTTGGCATTTTGACATTTCAAGAATCTGCTAGGAGCCAGTTCACATCCTCATACTCGGGAAAAGATTAGTTTCTTTGGTAACACACCCATAGTACCATACCACCCTTGTTTTTCTTCTTTTCCCCTCACTTTCCTGAATTAATTGGGGGATACTTGCCCTGCCCAGCAACAAACCGATCGGCTCTGATTGTGATTTGTGACCTGATTCTGTTTATGGTTTCATTTATGAGCTTGCTTGCGTTGTTTTGGGATTTCCTAATGCCCTCTGCTCCAATGCTGAGGTCAAGAGAGGCTCGTAGAGGCTGTTGAATGGGTGACTCGAAGCCAGAGCACTTTTGTAATGGTACCACACCCTGGACAAACACACATTTGTCCCAGACCAGCTAACCGTTCTGCCTCGTGCTTTATTTCACGGTTTACCAACACTAGAGTACTCACTGCTCCTTCCTTCAGATAACATTAGATAGATTGTTAAGGTCTCTCTTTTTTTTTCTCCCAAGATTTGCATGGTTGCAGTGACTTTTCCCTTCATACAGTATATTTCTGCCACTGATGGCCTGACATAGAGATATAGGCTGGTAGTGGTAAGCATAAGGTTGCTGCTTCAGTTTTTGAAAGGAATGAGATTATGCTTATAGTACTGTTAAACCGTAAGTGTCAAGTGTTGATGTTCAAGAGTGCACATAAATATAAATGTGGTACCAGTGTGCTCATGAAACATTTCTGATCAACGGTTTGAAAACAGATGTGCGGTTAAATGTTTTGGTGGAAACATTTTGTGATAATTTTAAGAATTATTTGATGTATAGAACATTTAAAAGAATCAAATTTATTTGAAATAGAATTATTTTCTAACAGTATAGATCTCCCCATCTTTTTTAAGCACTTTAATTTATTGTTGCTGAAGAAAGAACACTCCAAACTTCTGAATCGTAGTATATGATTCTTGCAGTTGGCTCTACATAAAGGTTATGCATATTGTTGCTGTCCCACAGGATTCTGCGATTGTAGTGGAGTCATTCAAGTCAGGGTTTGAACCGCCGGGAGAATTCCCCTTTGAGGACTTCAGTCAGAACATCCAGCGAACAGGATCAGATGGAACAATTGGGACCCCTAAAACGGAAGGAGGCAAACCGGACCCTAAACACGCTGTTAGCAGGACCAAAAACAAACTCTGGCTTTTTGGGAAGAAACCTAAGGTGAGGTTCACAAACTCTTTTCATTGCTAAGCAACTTTCTGTTACATTTTAAGGCTCATGTGCTCCAAATGGGTGATGAATTAAAAGTCTGCATGATGTCCAGGCTCTCTGCTTTGGCTTGTGTGAACAGTAAAGGATTATATTGCTAGGTAAAACTTTAACTTCTGCTTTTAAACCTATGCTGTCAGTACCTACAAACTTCCTGACCTTTTCATGTCTTTTTTTTAACAGCACAACTTCACGTTTTTCCTTCCCTTGAAAGTAGTTCTTGTTTTTAAAAACCCTTAAATTTGAATGATGTAATGGAAGTTAAAACTTGCTTTTAAGCAACATTTAACAGGCTAGACTTTGTTCATTTAGACATTTAACTAGCTAGATGAGTGATTATAGTTTATAGTTTTGCATGTTCATGTTCATTTGTTGTTTGGTTAGTAGTGCTCCTTAAATCCTTTTTGTCCCAGCGTCCCTCATCTATTCCTCCACCTTCCCCTTCCCTCCTGAGTTTTCCTTCTGGCCATTTCCAGCTAACCATCTATCTGTATTGAGAAATGCAAAATCTAAGATCTCATCCTTCCGAGCTGTGAAAAGAGGGGTGAGAGTCGGCCTGGATCTGGCATATTTTTGGATATGCAGTGATAATGACATTAGTGCTTATGTTTGGGCCAATTTCCCTCAACCATGGTTTAGTTAATTTTCTGCTTGTGAGAAAAGTGTGAATCACAATTATTTTTGCGTTAAGGAATAAGGCTTTATCTGGGTCCAAAGAGATGTGAAAATCCGTATCCTATTTCATGTAATGGCTCAATCAGTGTTTCAGCCGTGCAAAGACATCAATATAACTGCTTGTAAACATCACATTTAACACATTAACACTCTTACCTTAGAAAAAAAAATCAATATAAAACATATTCGGTGACCATAAACTCATTAGTCAGATATATAAGGTATTTTGCTTAATATATGAACCATATAACATATTAATTACATTTTTTACTTTTCTTCAATGTTTAATATTTAACACACACATATATATATATATACAATCCATCAAGTTTTTATGACAGCCACTATTTAAATGTTTATTTAAAAAAAAAAACTATTAAAGTAGAATATGTAACTGTAACTTTATTATTGTAAAAACTTCATTAATTTTAACCTTCAATATTATAGTAATGTTGTACTAACTGACTTTCATATATATTTTACAGCATTAGTTTGTCATGTAAGTTACTGTACCTGAGATATGTCCAAAATAATCAATATTGAATCGAATTGACTCAAACAGCATGTGAACCAGAATCGAATCGAATCATGAAATTTGTGTCAAATCCCTGCCCTGCACTTACAGTAATTTTAGTTACACAAGTTGCATTGCCTGCACTCTCATTAGTAGATGCTGCATTTCCGCATTGACATGATTGATGTTGTTTATTTCTCTCATTGTAAATTGCAGTAACTGCAGTAATTGGTGTCATTGAACATCTCTCAAATTAGACTTGAGGATGGGAACAAAGAATACATTTACAGACATGGGAGGATTGTCTTCTGTATATACTGTATATATTGAGTTTAGTCTGGGAGACTCATTGTTTTGAATAATTCTCCTTTGAAGTTCTTTTAAATACAGAACAAAGCTTTTTGGATAAATACCAAACCAATTTTGTTTACCAGAAATGTTTAACATCCAATTGTGAATCTTTTTATAGAAAAGTGCCCATCAAAGTCATTTTTATTATCTTCAAAGAGTTCAGGTCTGACCTTTTCTAAACAGCAAAGCAAATGATGACACTTCAAATATTGTTTTGCTATTTGTGAATGGATCTTTTAATTGGACACAGCTATTCTGAAATTTAACAAACACACTCTTTTTCCTCAAGATTTACTTGATGTAAGTATATAGCAAACAACTATTGTGCAACAAACCTGCTGAATGTTTGCAAATTCAAATTACAATAGAAGCATATTGGATTATAGCTAAAGCTATAATATGATGGTGCCATTCTGTTTAAATGTGACTAAAATCATCAGTCAAAATGCATTCGATTGACTGATGTTTGTAAGTGATTTGTCTTTGTTCTTTGTGAAATGCGGTGATGTAACCATGACTTCTCAGTGGTCTTTAAAGCTGGTAAGTGATGTGTTTTGGATTGTTGTAGTATAGATATGAGGTTTAAGAATAGAATATAAGTGTTTAGTTCCAGGACATTATGACTGCAATGAAACCCTCTCTTTCTTCATGTGCTACAGCTTAAAAATGTTTTTCTTATAGTGTGGCTAAATGTTTATAAATAAAGCGGTATTGCAAAATTGGATTGTATGCGAACAAATGTGCCTATTAAAACCCTAGGAAGTACAACTCTCTTAAAGAATGACTGTTTTTATCACGTGTACTGCGACCGGATGCTTGTCAGTGCTTCCTTGCCTCAAATCAATAACCTGTATTTGTATTTGTACAGGCACCAACACTAGAGGATTTCAGCCACCTTCCTCCTGAACAGAGACGCAAAAAACTTCAACAGAGGATCGATGAGCTGAATAAAGAACTACAGAAAGAAATGGACCAAAGGTAGACCGTCTACTCAGTCTTTTTGATTGTTTGTGTTTTTATGAATTCTCCGTCTAGCATTGTTTCCTTAAAAAAAAAAAGAAATGAAAAGTGAGTAGCCCTTTTTTTCTGAGAAAAAGATCTTTCTATTGGCTAAACTTCTTATTCGACTTTCTTTTTTTTTTTTTTTTACATCCATTTATATCATTTATTTTAATTGTGGTGTTACATTTTTATGTAATTGTTTCCCCGTGTTTGCAGCCATGCATGCTCACAGCTTAAACACTTAAACACCTATTAAATAGCTAGAGGACAGTATCTCAAAATCATAACTGTCTATCGCAGAGATGCTCTTAACAAAATGAAGGATGTTTATGAGAAGAATCCTCAGATGGGAGATCCTGGAAGTCTCCAGCCCAAGATTTCAGAGACCATATGCAACATGGAGAAACTCCGCTCTGAGATCCATAAAAATGAGGTAACCTTCCCAGAGGATCAGCTTATCGTTGCAGTCTTATAAGGAAGCACAGCCTCCGGGAATGTACATCTGGATAAATTTGACATAAAACAGCTGAGCGGCTCTGTGTGTCAGCTCCATCTAGTGGAGTAATGGATATAATGCAGTTTTTGCATCACATGAAATGCAATTTATTTTGAAGTTTCTCATAATAAGCCTTTGATATTTAACAGATGTTCATAAGTGATACAGAATATTTGGAACTGTATCATTCTTCACCTCTGTCTCTCCTTCTCAGAGTTGGCTAGCAGAGGTTGAAGGAAAGCACGGATCCCGTAGTGAGCAACGTCCCAGTGCAGATGTGAACCATCATGCACCCCCCGGCAGAGAGAGGTCTGCATTTCCTGATTACCTTATCTATATAACATTATATAGATAATAATAATAATAATAATAATAAATGTTTCTTAAAGCACCAATTCGTCATATTAGAATGATATCTGAAGGATCATGTGACACTGAAAATTTAGCTTTTCCATCACTGGAATATTTAATGTATTTACAAATATATTACAATATAAAATTGCCATTCCAGTTGCTGTATATTTGCTCAGATGAATGTATAAGAGTGTAAGTAATGATGTTAAGAGACTTATTTTTAAAACATTAAACAGATTTTAAATAGTAGTGTACTTACTGCAAATGCACTCGATCTCATTACATTTTCTTTTTATATGCATCTTGATGTACATAAACAAAAAGAAATAACAGAGATGCATGAATCATTAAACATGTGATATCAGTGGAGCAGTAGCTTCTCATTATGAAGCATGGTTGTCATATGTAACGACTGTACCTTCCAGTTCTATTCAAGTGCTTCGCACCTCCACATGTCACACCAAACATAAAGGCCACTTTAAAACATTGATGCTATTCTTCTCTCTTTCAGTCCTGAAGGCAGCTACACAGATGATCACAGTCAGGAGCATCGGTCTCCACCGCAGCCAGACCCACATGAATTTGATTACGAGTTTGACGATGACGATCCTCTCCCTGCCATTGGCCAGTGCAAAGCCCTCTACTCTTTTGATGGTATAAAAACACCTTGCATTAAATGTTCCTTGTTTGCACCTTTACACACCATAGTTTCAGTGTTCATTTATGTGACTTAAATTTGTGTTAAAGTATTAAAAATGTGTTTGTTCCTTAGGCTCTAACGAAGGCACTTTGGTAATAAAGGAGAACGAGGTGATGCACATCATAGAGGAAGATAAAGGCGACGGATGGACGAGGGTTAGGAAACAAGGTGGAGAGGAGGGCTACGTCCCCACGTCCTATGTGGAGATCTCACTGGAGAAAAACAGCAAAGGTGCGGTCACCTACATATGACATCACCCACGGTAGCACCGTGGGAGGGAGTGTGTGTCAGATTTACCGTGACTCATCAAGTGCAGCTCGGCTGACTGCCATTTGCCTTTGTTCACCATGTGAGCTCAAGGACAAACACACACTGACTCACTGGCTTAAGTGGCTATTTCCTCTGCACTGTGACTTAGCTCCAGCAGATGAAACTGTAGACCTGTAGAGATCTTTTATTCAATTTTTAATTAGTGCTTAATGCACTGTTTTTTAATCGGTTTCATATCGTCGGAGCAAACCTGATCAAAATGCATCAGTTCCTTTTCAAATGTCTGTTTGTCTGTGTAGTAATTTGATCATAATAATGAGAAATACTATCACACTTCAATCATGAGCTCTTATGTTTTTATGCACGTTGAAATTAATGTACACTTTTCCTGGAGCATCTTCTCCTTGTTTCTACAGTCTAATCTCTGTATGTACTTCTGATCTTTCAGTTCATGCAGTTCTTCCAGCTTTCTCCAAAACGTTATTTACTTTCTACTAAATTTTTGCTCATTGCAGCACCAAACCTGATTCACTTCAACTTTTCCTGCGAGTGCTACTCTTCTGTTTAAATTTGTAGTGGCACCAGTTCCTTTTTAATTTGTGCCCTGAAAGCATATAATAAATATGATCCAAGATCGACTTGGTCTTGATCTTTTTCTCTGTCGCTGATCGATCTTTGTTGTCGGTGAACCTTTCAATGACTCTGTCCTCTCTTTTCTCTGTGGCTACAGGTTCCTGAATGGATGAGTGGGGTTCTGTGGTGTTTGGTGGACGGGCTCACTGCTGTGGGTCTGTTAGTGGGGCGAATTTAAGACCAAGATTGTGTTAGGGCAGGTTGCATGTTCGCATGCAGTTTGTGTCATGGCCATTAACATCATTCCATTGCAGCAGACATTCCAGGGACTATCTGGTAAGGCCTGGGAGAATGCAGAAAGACGCTCTCATGCAATAATGGAGAGGCCAAAAAGAGTCGTTGACTGGCACTAACATATTCAGCAGAATGCGTATCTGTCTGTATCATCATCTCATGTTCATCATAACATGCACTTGCATGGTCCAGCAGCCTTTCATTCCGTTTCTGACCAATTGATCCCTTGTTAGGATTTAACCACTTTTTATCCAAACCACTCTTTTAGTGTCCGTTTCTGTTGACTTTTCTCTTTCTCACTGATGCATTCCATGTTAACCATGATGTGAGTCTCAAAAGCATGACCAATCAGAGTAGAGGAAGCATGCTGCTTCAGTAGCCAATGCCACAGTCCACACAGCAACATCCACTCACTGGCCCCGCCCCCTTATGCCATAGTCTGGAGGCTGGAAGGAGATGGATGCATTTGACCAGCAGGGGGACCCAACGCCATATAAAACAAGCAGTGAACCACTAGCGAGGACCTCGAACACCAACCATCATCTCTGCCTTAATTACAGGCCTCTGTGTGGAAACCTGGGTCTATCTGACCCTCAGTGCCCCAAAAAAACTGCTTGTTCTTGGGCTGCCAGAACTCTGTGGTGCTTTCTTCATTTCTCATCCAGTTCCTGATGTCACATGTGCTAAAAGAACATGCTCACTGCCTCCTAACAATCCAGAATCCCATCTCAAGTGCGTTTATTTGTGAATGTGATTCTTACATATAAAACTGTGTATGCATATATGCATATGTATATACCTAGTTAGTTTTTATTATTAAACGCTATGTATTAACATCTTTATTTTCAAATGAATGTTTTTATCTTGACTTTTTTTTTTAACTGAAGCGAGTGACTTTCAGGCTTTGCTTTAAACCACCGTGTCGTAATTGCTTTATAACCTGTTTTTCTTCCTGTCTGAACTCTGTTTTCAATAGAACTCTGGTCTTAACCGATGCACTTTTTACCCCGTTGCATTTAAATTGGAATTTTAGAGAGTGAATGAAGTCGGATGTGAATGCTTCCTTTTGTGTGGATGTGTTGTACAGTAAGACAACATTGACCACTATATACTGGGGTTTGTGTTGGAGCAAGAGCAACTGAGAAATAAATACCTATGTCTGTTCGTCTCGTTCATCTTGCCTTTTATTTCTTCAGTCTGTGTTTAGCCTGATGTAGTTTGTGATTTATTTCATCACTATTGCTTGTTTTTTGTGCAGCCAGGGATTCTAACCTGAAACTATGTAAATGCAGTGCATCATGTGCTTTTGTAGATTAATAGTTTTGTCAATAACACACACACACACACACACACTACTGTACAAAAGTTTGGGCTCAGTAAGATTTTTTTTTAACCAGATATCTAATATTTTAGGCTCGCCAAGTCTGATAAAAAATGCAGTAAAAATAGTATAATTGTTAAATATAATTAGAAAATTGAAGAACTCTTTTGTATTTTAACACCTTTACAAATTTACTAATTTATTCCAGTAATTGCAAAGCTGATTTTTTAGCAGCTATTATTCCATTCTTCAGTGTCACATGATACTTCAGAAATCATTCTGGTATTTTTATTTGGTGCACAAGAAACATTTCTTACAAATGTTAAAAACATTGTGCTGCTTTATGTTTTGGTGGAAATTGATCCATTCTTTAACTAATAGAAAGAACAGCATTTACTTGAAATAGAAATCTTTAAATTAAAAATTGTTACTTTTAATCAATTTAACGCCAGCTTGCTAAAAAAACCAACCTACTGATCCTTATACAGTATTACACATGAGGAAAAATTGTGTAACAATTCAGATTAATTCGACATTTATTCAATATTTTCAGAATATTTCATTTATGGGTGACTATTTACAGGTCAATAATACTTAATACAATATATTACACAAACTAGCCTTCACATGCTTACACTAGTGATGATTATGTACATCTTTTTTTTTTTTTTTTCATGTGGGATTTTAAACCTCAACATTGCTTTGACCAGTGGGCTTCATAATATTTCTAAGTGTACAAACTTTAAAACCTTGTCTTCCTTCATAGAGCTGCAAATTTGTCTTGAAGGTGTAGTCCATCATCTCAGTGGTCTCTCATCCATAATTTCATGTGTCAAATGATTGAGCACATTCATAAACCTCTTATGAAGTGTTCTCACTGCCTACCAACATTATATGTATTTGATAGGGTGGATGATATATTGGAAATTAGAATTATTCTATTACCCTTCCTTCTTTTCTTGAAGGCAAAACTGGTACTGTACCTGCTTATTTCATAAGTGTGGAGCACAGCACACCTCTGGCAGATGCATATTGAACAAAGTAGCTCTCCATAGACAAGTGCCATTTCTGCTCATCAGTGGCTCTTAACTTGCAATCTGCATGTGATCCACTGAAGTGCACATCCTGGTAGAGAACATCCTTTTTTCAGATTCTGATGCCCTTCGACCTGACTCCACAGAGAGGTTCAGAGAGTTTAGTATGTATATAAAGTGTCTGGGTTTTCAGAGTTCTGTGTGTTTGATTGGAGGCTCCAGTTTTCTGGACAGGGCTGTAAGGATGAGTTTGAATTTGTCGTATCGCTCTGTCTGATCCACGGCCGCCCCCCTGCTGCCCCAGAGCAGACGCAACTGGAAATCGGTCCTCATGATCTCTAGCATGTCATCATTAGGTTGGAATCCTGGAGAGATGGTCAAATGTCACTAAAGAATGATTTTCACTTTACAATACGTTTCAATTTATTGTCATTAATGCAATGGATATCAGGAAAAAATAAAATCTTATTTTTTTACACAACTTTAAAAAAAAATTATTCGTACTTTCATTCAATATTAGTTTTTTCTATCTTTATTATCTTGTAAAAAGTCTTTTTGAGAGACTCTTTTAAAAAACTAGCTCATAAGATTCTAAGGTTTGTGAATCAGACTACACTAGTCAAGCTTTTAACTTCCTGAGGCAACCCATGATTTAAATGCAAATTTCCTGTTTATGGCCTGAACAGCATTATTCCAAATCAGTTTCAATCCAAGGGTGTATGAACATTCTATTACATAAATGTTTTTGGCTCACCAATTGCCTCAAGTTAAAGCATTTAAGTTAATGTTATTCCTGGAATGACTGCCTTGTCTTACCCTGGAGGATCCGTTGTGCATTGCAGGTGTATGTGTCCGCATTGCATGCAACAGCACGAGCTCCTTCCAGGTGCCGGAACATGATTTCACAGCCTTGATCGTTGTTCTCCCAGACGTCCATACCATCAAAGGTGACCGCAGGCCTCTCCATCAAGGTGAGCAGCGGCATTAGCAGTGGAACGCTTGCATTGCTCAGTGGGATTTCAGCTAGAAAAACAAGAACCAGAACTTCACTAACCGTGACCTATGGAGGGCGTTTAATGTGTCTAATTGTAAGAAACTCACCACTTCCTTCATAGAGTCCTTTGTAGAATGGTTTCAAAGATTTCTCATAAATGATGGCTGTCTGTGTATATTTTCTTCGCAAGCTAGTCCACGTATGATCCAGTCGGGTAATCTGTTCATACAAGAAAGAGCACAGATTAAAGCCTGCTTCTGATGACCACACATTAAGGGAGGAAAAGTCTCAAGCGCAAGTGGCAGCTATGTAGAAGGAGCTGGGTACCTGAGGCATGTCCAGTGCTTTCATTATGGAGGAAAAGGCATAAAGATCTCCCATGGAGTCTTTCAGCTCCAGAGCCACCAGAATGATCCGGTTTAGGGTGGCTGCTCTCTCATCCAGACTTCCTGTACACCCCAGGATATCCACAGCAACTCCAATCGCCATAGTGTTATGCCTGTTTAAGAAGAACCAGCCATGCATGTTAAATGTGTGGCCTACATGACTGGATACTGCAAAAAAAAAAAAAACCTCAGTTTCGTTAGTTTATCATATGCAAGAGTTCATTTAAAGTTGTCGCCCTTACGAGTCATAAGAAATCTGCTTAATACATCATATGTTGACTGTATCGGTTTACCTTTCCGTGAGGTCCTGTCGCAGCTGTCGCCCATGAGGAAGGGTCACCAGCTCCAGCCCAGAGGTCACACCCATTTGACCTTTCACCTCTTCAGAAACATTTAATATCCTAGCGACCTGTAGTATGTACACACAGCATTTTCATCAAAGGAATTAACATCCAGAATAGAAAAGTATTTCACAGAAGCTAAGCTAAATTTGGGCTGTGTATGTGTCGACTGTTTTTGTCCATAATATTGGTCCTATGACTGAGATAATCAGCCAGCTTAAAATTTAATTCCCATATACACAGACAAACAACCTGGCCACGCTTTTAAAGCAGAAAGACGTGGAGAAGTGGATAGTCACATGTATAAGAGGCTTTTTCTACTTTCAGCCCCTGCTGTGTGGCACAACTGTGATCTTGTCCTCTGATTGGCTGGAAGAACCAGTCTCCAACCTGAAGAATAATCTGACTCACACACTGAGCCTGTAATTACAGACCTGTTGGTCATGATTGTATTCAGTAAGTGGGTGTGAATGGCTGTCCAAATTCTGTTTTCATCTTGATTTTCTCTTATGTTGTTGAGTGCTTAGTTTTTTTTTTTTTTTTTTTTTTTTTTTTTTGAAATCAAAAGCTATCAGATATACAATCTGTTATGGATGTGTATCATCATAACATCTTATTATGTTATACATCTTATATTAGCTTTTGTAATGTGTGACTGCAATATTGTTAAAACTGGAATCTGTAATATATATATATATATATATATATATATATATATATATATATATATATATATATATATATATATATAATATTTAAAAAAAATATATACTTTTATTCAGTGAATTGTAATGAACATTCTATTAATTATGTAAATGTATCACATTTTCCACAAATTTAATTTTACCTAATGCATGTTGATAAATTAAAAAGGATATTAATTCACCAAATTTGGACTTTATGCCGACATCAAAGGCTCATAATTAATATTACCTCACAGTCTGCTTGCAGGATGTGTTTGGCGATGGTTTTTGGATCCTGACTGACGAGCAGCTCTTTGGCTTTCTTAAGCACGGTCATCTCTAGTGGCTTGTTCTCCACTGGTAGAAGCCGGAAGCTGATGTCTCCAGGTTTGAACGCTGACTCTGTTTCAAACACAGGTCTTTTGAAACCTTTCTTGCAGTCCTGTTCTTTATCCACATCCTCCTCCTTGTCTTCCTCACTGTCGTTGTCTAGGGCCTCAATGGCATTATGATAGGAGCTACGGTCAAGTTTTACGCTACTATCACATCTCCTTAACCCCTCCTCAGTCTTTAGTCTCTCCACATAGCCATTAGCTTGTGAGCTAGTCATGTTTTCCCAATCAGCAGGACTGCATGGTTCACAGGAGCTTCGTTCTGGACTCGATGGGCTGGCCAACTGCTGCTGTTGCTGGAATGGAGGTCGCTGTTTGTGGGGCTTTACTGGAGGGACCGGTGGGGAGAGGGTCTTCAGGCCAGGGGTGCAGGATACTCTCATAGAGGGAACCTTGCTGGGTTTAGGGGGCGGTTTGGGACACAGCTGGCTGTCGGATCCACGAATAGCCTCACCAGGCTGGGTGTCAAAGGCCATTCTGCGTGGCACTGTGGGGCTCAGAGCTGGCTCACTTCCTGTGCGGAAAACTGGGGATTTGGGGCACGGCTGGTGCTCCATATGCTGAACCTGAGCCTGAGGCCTAGAGCCTGAAAGCAAAGGCACATACAATCAACTTTTTATTCATTAAAGTCGAAAATATGTTGTAGATGGACTCAAAGCTGCAGAGTTTTCTTTCTGCATTCTGAACGGTAAAGCAGATTCAGCGCTCTGGATTCTGACATGCACAGCAGAGCTGTGTTTTCGCATAACCATATTTATTCCACTGACACAGGCATAAATTATCTCTATCCTCCACAGTGCTTCAACAAAACATTTTATTTTGCATTTCAATTCCATGTCTCATTTCACACATTTATTGTTCAGTAAGCCAAAGTGAATTTCAAAGGAGGAAACGTCAGCTTGACTTTGAGAAGCACTTTCTCTTTGGCAGAGGGTGAATGTGAGAAAGATGACTGGTTTTCAGGGCTGTCAGCTGTGTGTATCACTGGAGGGTTGGAGGCGTGACGGGGTATCAGTGAGGATGAGAGCTGACAGGCACTCACCGATAGGGAGAAAGCTCTCCGACTGATGGGTCTTCAGTGGCCGTCTCCTCTCCTGAACGTGGTTTAGACATGCTGGTTGACTTCCACACTTATCTTTGTTGCTGTGAAGGAGAAAGACAGGTCATTTAGTTTGTTCTCAAAGTCTTTTGGACTATGCCGTGAAGTTTACACCACTTCTCAACTGAGTTAATTTCAAAGTTGCGTGGCATGAATTTTTAAAAGTGCAAATTCAGTGCAGTCTCTCAGTTAATGTCAGGCAACCTGCACAGTTATTTTAATACCATTTTTAAATTGCTAAGTTAATAAGCTATTTTGACACATTGTTTCGAAAAATTAGACTCCCATGTGCTGAAGCTGCACAAATAAGTTAAACTTTCACTTATTTTATGATTATTGGTGCTAAAAAATCTCTTTATATTATTGTGGAACTGTCACATTGTGGGACTGAATAATTGAACACATAAGTAGTTCCACATAAATAATACGCATTAAAGCAATATTCAAAAGTAAAAGTTGCTTTCTTCCTAATTTGCTAGTCAGAAAAATGCCTTATTTAGTTCCTCCTGGGGTCCTAATGAGCAAACCTGTCAAGGATTTCCAAAAGATTGCAGTTAAGAAATGGAAGTTTGTGATTTATACCACAAGACCCAATAAGTATTATAATTCTATAGGTTTTACTGTATAAACCTGGGGATAATATGCAAATTCATGACTAGTCTCTTTTTAAAGTAGACCCCAATTATATATTGCAAATGTATTTAAGTTCTATCTCTAGTATTGTTTATTTTGATGATTGTTTTCTAATTCAGAGTTCAAGATGGACAGTCCTGAACTCTGTCTCTGAATTTCCTTTTACTTCAAATTGCATAAAAAGATTAAATCATGTGAGCTAAATCTCTGTAATTAACTATCTAACCAAGTGTTGAAAATATGAAAGGAATGAATTATCGGCCTCTCTTTTTAGGAGCAGCAAAATTGCATGTATTACAAATTACATGGAAAAAAGGCTAAATACAGATTCTGAAAAAGCCACATTACACAAACCGTTTGAGAACTAGAATCTGTAAATAGTAATGTCAATCCTTTAACAGGATTTTTAACATTTTCTCAAATATATAATTAAAATGCCTTGCAGAGTATTTCTTCTTGGCAATGCATAAGAGTGCCATAGGATAGTCTTAGTCTCACCTGAGGAGATTCCCACGGCTGAGGGTGTGATCCTGGGTGTGTCCGTTCATGATATTCAGACTCAACCGTTTGGAAGTCAGGCTCTTTCTCTCGGAGTATCCCGCCTCTACACGTATAGATCCAACTCCATATTTCTCCTCCAGACACCTCAGAGGCAGAGCTCTGTTGATTGGCTGAAAGATAATCGCTCCCACAACCTCAGAGACCGGCTCACGGTTGCCTACGTAGTATCGCACTAACGCGGGGATGCTGTCAAATCCCTCCTTCTCAAACAGGTACTGAACACGTGAGTAGGCCTCGTTCATGGCTACCACGCGTTTGTTGATTTTGAAGTGTTGAGGGGTGTTCTTCCACTGGCAGGTCAGAACGTAGTTCCCTGGGCTGGACAGCGAGTCTCGGATCAGAAAGTCTCCATCTCTCTGAACCAGGTTTTCAGCCACCTTAAATTCAAACATACACACAATTTTTGATGTTTTTGTAGTCACTGTTTATATATATATATTGCTTCCTCCTTAGTTTCAAGAGTATTGCATGTTGGCGAGGTATATTTTTATATATATTTCCTTATTTGTTTTTAATATCAGTATGTCTTGCATTTATTCGTTTACTTGAGAAATGAGATACGATTAAAGTTTGTACGTCATTGTTTCATATTACTTCTCACTATGTGCTCATGAAAGGATCAAACACTAATAAATCTGTTAGCATGTGTGTTTGGAGCTGTGGAAAGAGTCATTACGTGGAATTAGAATCTCACAAGTGTTTATGACCGTTTTCATGATGGTGTGCTAAATGCTGTTCTCAGGCCTTTCTTATATTATAAAACAGCAGCTAAAAAGCTTAGCTTTTTTTTTTATGTTCAAGTATGCATAGTTTCACAAGTTGCAGCCTGTCTTGTCATCTGTTATTAATAAGTATTCATCTTTTACCATCTTCTCCTTTCAGTGACTAACAAAACACAAACGGGCATTTACAGGAAACACTTTGAAATCAAGCACATGTCATTTCACTCCACTGGTCATAAAGTGATGCGTGTCAAATCGGAAAATGCCTGTCTTTCCTCTTTCCTTGTCTGTAGTTTGTTTGATTAACTCGAGCCGAGCAGGTCAGACTCGTCTGGCTGAAAGACTCATGGGTAAACACGAGCTGTAGTGCAGCACACATGCTGTCAAGGGTTTTTTGAGAATCACAGTGTGTGTAGAGATTCAAGGACCACTCAAAAGAATCAAACTAACTGCTGATTCCTCTTAATAGTGCTGATGGATAACATGATTGTAGAGAAATAATCAACAAAGGGCACCTTACTCATGAACTCGATGTACATGTACTATATTCTAAGGTCATTCAGAAAGTGTGTTGAGCCATGATGAATAAGTTTGTTCTTTCTGACTATATTTGTGGTGTAAGCAGTAGCCAGACGAATGCTGCTAGTTCTGATCATTTGATGCCGTTAAATAAATAGACCTTGGGTCAAATAGCAGTCATGATTCATCACTGCATTAACAACTCTTGCTCTGTTACAATTGTTGATGGATGAGTTGTCAGTTTTAGGGGGCAAATCCTGCAAAGGAGCATGGGAAAGAGGAGCCAGGGTACATGGTTTTCATAAGAGCGGATCTGTAGCTGTCAGCACTGTGATGTTTGCAATGATGAGAAACTGTTGATGGGTGTTTTTGAATAAAGCTGGGTGTTAATGAACCGTCCAGTATGTAGTTATTAAGCACAGTGAATTGTACTAGAAAATATTGTTAGTCTGAGTTTTGCTGCTTGACAAGCATTCAGGCAAGACTCCACATTTAGTGTTTTGTTTCAGTGAGACGTTTTGTTTTCCTTGGTCATGGATCAAGTCTGGGTGTGAAAGTGACTTTACTTGTTCTGGACAGGTTTGGCGCCTGTAACCAGTTCAGAACAAGAACTGATCAACCATTACATAGGTTCTTAAATACACCATAGCCTTTGGGCCTCGCAAAGCAAATACTTGCCACTTCTATATGCTTATTGTTTTTCTTATTTCTAGCATCTAATCATTAATATGTACGTTCACATAGCCAAGCAAGTAAAATTTGCATATTAAAGGAATATTTTAGAACACTAGTCACTGTATTCATAGGTTATTATTTTGCACAACATGCTTATATGTAATCTATTGTTAGTAAAATATATAATGTATACGTTTCATAATTTTGGCGATCTGTTTTTTTAAGTATTAGGACACTGTAGCCTATGAATCATGATAATACAATACTATTCTTTGAAGTAACTTGTAGTACCTTGTAAAAACAGATGTAAGTAGATGCATGTGGTATCAGAGAACCATGATACTGATCTCCTACATCATTTTTTTTCATGATACTTCCATGGTACCTTTTGTACAATTAGCAAGTTATCCATAAGAACATCTAATGCAAGTCATATCCTCAGTGTTTTCTTCTCTTAATCAAGTATTACTGGCCGGAGCTCTAGCTGAAGCAAACATGGCCACATGTCTTTAATTCATTATCTTTTCTACAAAGAAAGTGAATGTCTGAGTGCCAGATACAGGCATGACTTCACTGTCACACAAGGAGAGAGCAGCTATGCTTTGACAGCAGAAAGATCTCTACTCTCAGCCAGATTTAACTTCTGAACAATATTGCAGACATGTGGTAACCATACTTATATTAAATCACGGACACAGCCACTCACAACAGAAATATTCCAAAAAAGTTGTACCTGTCTAGGGATGGCTCCATGATACCAGGCATGACTCCTTGGTTCCTCACTGCTCAGTTTCAGTTCTTCTTCTAGTTCTCTTCTAAGCTTCTCTGGTGGTCCATCCATGATGTACTTGTCCCTTGAAAACTGCACATAGATGGGGACAGAGGAGTCTGTTAGAGCCATGGTGGCCCTAGATAGTATGTTAGTCTCTATGATTGAAGTATGTGTATTAGTCTTGTTTCTTTTTCTATTCCCCTCCCTTCTTTTTGCCCTGTTACTCAGTATCTGACTGGATGATGGATCTGTGCTTCCTGTGCCGATCTGTTTACAGTGACACATAAGTCCCTCCCTCTTCCTGTCTGTCTCCGCCTCCTTCAGCCACGGGGCAAGCCGTACCTTTACCTGCACACACGCCCCACTGCTGTGATTCATCATGGATTTTCTGGTTTGATGGAAAAATGCTTGTCACCTTAGAGGGTTGTGGATTTCACAAGTGAGGAATATTTCTTGTCAATAAGCTGCTTAAAAGAAATGCAACTGAAATGTAGACAGATTATGCAATTTTAATTTTCGCAATATCCTCCATGTCTTAACAGCACATGCCATTGTTGTTTATCAACAAATAGGAGTTGTAATAATGTTCTTCTGTTGTCAAAAGAGTATGATATACAGTACTATTGTCCGGCACATCTAATATGTTATCAATGAATAAAGCTTTATTAATTAAATAATAAATTATTCATTGCTAGTTTGTGAAACCTAATGTTAACATTCTTTTAAAACATTATAATTTGCTTGCTAAACAGTATTAATAGTACAGACCTACTAAAAGTAGTAGTACAGGGTTTGGGGCAGTGCAGCATGTGAGAGAAATGTATTATAAAGATTTTTGGGGAGAAATTTTCATGGCTTCCCCAAAAATATTAAACGGCACAACTGTTTTCATTATTGATTATAATATTCCTTGAGCATCAACTCAGCAATTTATTTTAAATTGTTATAATATAGTAGTAAACAATATTAATGTTTACTATTTTTAATCAAATAAACACATCCTTGGTGAGCAGAAGAAGACTTCTTTCAAACACATGTTAAAATCTTACAGATAGTGGTCGACTGATATTGTTTTTTGACAGCCGATGTCGATGCAGATATCTTGGAAAGCAGGGGGCCGATAGCAGATATAAAGCCGATATAATTATACTTTTTTTTTTTTTTTGTATTAATATTTCAGAAATTTGAAATCATTTGACACTGGATTAATAAATGAATGTGTAAAATAAACATACTAATACTTTAGATGACAAAGTGTTTTTCACAAATAAATATTTAACTAAAATATAATAAAAAATGAAGTAAACACTGTTACCAAAAGGGCACTCAGTATTCTGGGAAGTTTGTGTACAGGGTGCGACTTGCCAGGGGGGATGCGTGGGATTTCCCCCTTTCTGCCGCTACTTTGGCTGGCGCGCAGCCTCTCTGTATTCACCACTCTGCAGACTTGCTCAATGTCCCACCCACGGCGCTATCTGATTAAATACACCTCACGAGTAATAGCCTAGCAACACTTGCGAGACGGTTGAAGCCGGTCCGCTGGACAGTGGAGTTGGTAACTTTTAGCAACTTTTAGATTTAGCGCCTTTTTTCCAAAACAGCGACTAGCAACAAATTTAGCGACTTTTTGGACAATCATTATTTAGTCTCTGAGACTCTCTGGTGCTGCCGTCCGAGCGCGAAGTCTCTTCCCCAGCGCGAGACTCTCTCTCTGCATCTGTTGTGTTCAGCGAGCGCAGAGAGAAAGAGATTCTGTTGCTTCTAACTCTATTTTACAAGCAAGTATAGCCGACATCAGTCACAGCACAACCACGTACTTTATCGTATGTGTATTTGATTTCATTAGTGCAGATTAATGTTTGAGAGCTGGTTGTGTAGTCTTAATGGACCGCATTTCAGTCATTGTAATATTCATTCTGTTGTCTGACAACAAACATGAAAATATAGTAATAAAAACAGTTTTATTGAGAATTAAATTAAATGGCTAAATTAAACTGCAGTATGTGAGCACAGGGAGGCAATACAATACGATGCACTTACATCATAAATATGCTAATTAGCGCATGCCATCATATAGTTAATGTTTCATGATTTATTTGTATGAATTTAAAATGTTTCAAAACATCCCCCCCTCTGTTTTTTTTCCCACAAATCGGACCCTGGCATTAGGAATCATATTTTTCAAATAAAGCAAGGGAAACACTCATTTTACATACAGCACACAGAGAAAATGACATGAATATGAGGGTGGGCAAATGCATAAATCACAGCATAATTTGAAATCATGAGTTTAAAGTTTAAAGCATTAAATTCACACGGACCGACCATCACACAGAGAACACACAATCATGCTGGATACACACGCACACTTCACAAGATCTCACAGCTTGATTTGACCAAGCTTGCAAGGTTTGTGAAATTAAATATTCATTAGCCATTAAAAAAAATTTGTTTAAATTATATAAATGTATATTTGCCTGATGTTGACAGCAAACTGGTAAGTATTAGGTTTGCCTAATAATATAAAAGAAATTGTTGTAACACTTCCTGTATACATAAATTTTTTTGTTTAACCATTCTATCTGATTAATAAACAGACTTCTATCCGTATTAGACAGAACTGCTAATGACAGCAGCGAATAAGAGGGAGAATGTGAGCTGTGTACGTTCAGTTGCTACCCTTCTCAGCGCCGTCAAAATAAAAATACAAAATACTGTGGCATGCCTTGAAAATATCAACCAAGCAGAAAAAAAAACGTATTGGCCGATGCCGATATTTGAAAATGGTAGATATCGGCCGATATATCGATCAAACACTACTTACAGATGCTAAACTTTTTAACTCTTTAACCTGTTTTTCTCGATCATAAACCCTTATTTTCCTGAATTTGTGATTTTTGAACTGAATGCTGTGTTTTTAATTGTACAACCAGGGCAAAAAAAAAGGATGTTACATAATTTAGAAAGGGGATTTCAAACATGAAGTTCTTGGAATGTCATCTATGTGTGGTAACTAACTCCAGAGACCTAAAGTGGTACCTTTGTGCTCTAGCTGGTAGTTGTAAGCAGTAGGTACTCAAGCACAGCACTGCAGCATAACCCCAAGCTAAATCTGTGCGTGAGGGGGAAATTCCCAGCAGGACTCCTCGTTTCAACTTTGTAGTTGTGGTCTATTGAGTAATATGTCAAATGAAACCAACAAAAGGGCAAAGGTAATTGGAATTGATGAATGACTGACTGTGTGTGTGTGTGTGGGCATGCACGCACTCAGAAGTGGAAACTATGATTGTTACACACTGTTTGATTTAATTAAGTCAGCTGAATCGCACACCGGCCAAAGAGCCAGTGATGCTGTTGTGTATTTTTATTATATAGTCCAATTTTAGTGTGTCGTTGTTGCTTTGTAGATTGAAATAGCTTTAATGGCTTGATGATTAAGAGCTTTGGGTTTTCTTAAAACTGCCAAGACATCTGATTATTGCCGAGAGCCATGGTGATGTACAATGACATCAATAATCATAACAAGTGATCTCATAATAGAAACTAGAACCTGGTGCATATGGACTACTCTTGTATTAATGGGCAATGTTTATAATATTATACAAAATAATTAGCAAGACACACATTATTTGGTAAAACCAATCAAAAGGACAATAAAAATCTGTGTAGCATGTGAAAATCACATTTCACTTCTATTAAAACTGAGCTACATCAGTTTCCTGTGATGTTGAGAAGATTCTTAGCTGTCAGTCTCTCTCTCTCTCTCTCTCTATCTCTCTCTCTATATATATATGTCTAAGCAGTGTCTGTCAAGCATGTCAGACAGTTATTAGGATCTTACTGACCACAATCTGTCACTGCGGTCCACAACAAACCACTTCACACAGGCCTGGCAATGCTGGACATCTTTTAATATGACAAAGACACTTCTCTATATAGCAAAAAAACACGTCTCACAGGGAAAAGCTTGAAGCATGAAAGCTTGTGCAATTGATTGGACATCCTCCAATTATCATATACACCATCATATAATAACAACAATCATTCTAAATTGATTGATATCAAGGATTACAAGAGCCTTTTGGCTTGCCCATATTCAAATAATGTCAGATATATCAACTATGTAAACAGGTTATTTATTTCTGAATCATTTTAAGAGTGTTGTTAGGCACATTTTGAAGCAGAATACTTAAAAAGCTCTTAAAAATTGAATGTATAAATTTGTAATTAAAAAAAAAAAAAATTATTATTTGATGGGGGTTTCAAACACTTTGCTTTACTCCTTTATAGATCATTTGACCCTAAGTGGATAGCCAACAGCTGATTGCTAGGAGAGATATAAATTCTGCCATAAGATCTCTTAATTCTAGCCTCTGAGTTGCTGATTTGTGTTGGGAAAGCATCTCGCACAAACATATGGCAGTCTTGTCATTTCCTTTTTTGAGCAGCTAGTGGATAATCCTGGCCGATTTATCCTCATGTCAACTCTCTTTTACTGATCATTCAATAGCTTTAAAAAAGTGTTTTCAGAGGACTCTGTCTGAAGGGCACTTTTTAGATGGTCAGGTATTATGATTACTTGAAAGGTTGTAACAAACCCGCTGAATTAAGGAGTTGTGCATTTCTTTGAAAGCAGTTCTGCGCTTTTGTGAATTTATTCAAGTCATGCCACACAACAGACAGTTTTTCCCTTTATATGGAGAAGCTTCTAAGATCCTTGCTATGTATAGAGACTGACAAACCCAGGCCACAGCGAGGACTGAAATATACTCTGATGCCTCTGGTATTGTAGTGAGGGACGGGCGTCACACCCCTCTTCATTTAGACAACAGCGAGCCAAGCCAACACCCCGCAAGCCACAAATTACAGTGACCAGATGACACATACTTTTACCCTGGCTGGGAAAATCATCCCAAAGCACTTGTTTTTGCTTAGTGTCTTCAACTGTATTACACAATACAGTGACTTAAACAACCGATAAAAATATAACTTTTAGTAAAAACATATGAGCACGAGACTGTATTCTGGTTGTATGGAATGCAAATATTTTTTGGACCTTATGTCCACGTTTTAGGTTTTATGACTGCTTTGTGATTACATGCCAGCTGAGGTGGTGTTTATCTGGCATGGCCGTTGCATTCATTCTGCGCTACGACATCGTGGATCCATTTAGAGGTGCACTGAGGCCATAAATGTTTAAAAATAGCCAACGCTCAATTGCTCGAGCAGCTCGATAGCAGCATGACGAATAATCTCTCCATCGAGCAGCGGTGTAGATGTATTTGTACATCAAATGAATCACCTCTACTTTTAGTTGTAGCCATTTATATATTGCCATATTTATCTTTGCACATCTGAGTGGCTGATTGCTAAGGCTCTTTTTAAATAGTGGCATGCATTTTGAATGTGAAGCATTTGGATATATTGAATTAAGGTTCAAAGGTCACATTGGGTAAGTGCAGCGCACAGGTTAGTAATCGTCAGACAGATGAGCGTCATAATGACAATATATGAGACACTTTGCAGTATTAATAAGAGCCATTCTCTGTAGTAGTTCATGAGACATCAGAAGCATGGCTGAGTGACTAAGCGCACATTAGATCAGATTGGCACACGTCAGAACTGACTGTTCTCATGGCTTTTCTGGTCAAAGATGATGCGCTCAGAGGCTGAATTAGATCTGGAAAGCTGCTTTTGGGTGATGCTTATGGATGAGATGACATTCTCCTGCTGATTCTTGAACATCTAATCCTCTTTAGTTTGCTCCACAAGGGGCCGTTCAGCAGCTTAGCGAGTGAACTTTAAAAAAATCCATGTTTGATTTGGAAATTGTGCAGATTATGGCAAAGTGCATGTCTGAAGATGGAGATCATTTTCATGAATGTTGTGATAGAAACCAGCAGGACTGCTAATCCAATGGTACAAGTAGATAGTTAGTAATACTTGTTCTAATGATTAGAGATTTTAACACCATTTGTGCTACAGACATAAGTAATACCTTGAATGTTGCAGTTTGTTGAGTTGAGGTATCTGACTTACAATAGCTGGATGATTAACAGACCTAAAACAAAAATCAAAGACCCTAGAAGCCAGTCAGAACATCCCAGCAGATGTATAGCAATGTGCTAAAAACGACTTTGAAGACCTTGGCATCAACTGTCCTCACACTGTGGTGGGGACTTTGCATGGTTAAGCATCACTCACATTAACATATAAAATGTCAAGATCTTGTTATTTCCTGCTGTTTCCTGAGAGGGCTTGAAGGATGGAGACCCCCTGTCTCAAAACTGTAGGCTGAGATTCCCAAAGGGTTCAGTGGGTCATTAGCAGCCTCTTATGTGCAGGACAATCGACCTGGTCTGGGCTTTGGTATTGGGTCACACCTTTCCTGGACCAGAGTAAACAAAGAGGGCCATCAGAGTGTCCCATCAGCCTCCTGGGACTTTAAACACAGGACCTCTTCCTCTCTTATCTCACCCCCATCACGTTGTCCATTTAGATGGTCCCCGGGGTGTCTGCCATCGTCATGTATTCCTGGACAGGGCAGGCCAAATCTTAGCTGAAAAGAACAGTCCGTCAAGAGTCTGGGGATGTGACGGATGCTCGTGAAATTTATGATCCTTTTAAATTGATTTAAAATACACATTTTTGGTGCAATTTAGGGATGACAACCAGCATGAACCTGGCTATACAATATTATACTCAACAATTTGTCAATGTATTTTTTCAGTTATATCCTCACACCATTTTTATTATTATTATTATTATTATTATTATTATTATTTGTTAGTTTATTATATTTGCTACAGTATTAAAGACAAAGTCATAAAATGTCAATACTTTGATATATTGACTTTTCTCTCCATTCTTACTAATTCTAAGAAAGACTGATTCTAAGAATCTAGTCAAATCTTATCATACATTGTGTGGATTGAGAGGGCATCTTAGTTTCAGGAAAAAAGCTAGATTCTCTCTCTTTCTCTTATTTAATCACATTTTCTCCATTTCAATCTATGATCCCCCAGCCCCCTCATTCCACTCATTCTGTCCCAATCAGCGTGGCCCAGCCCTGGCTTTGTGAGGAGGGCAGAAGGGGAGATTAGGGCCTGGGGCAGCTGTGCTGAATCACTTTGAACATGGCCTCTTTTTAATGTTTCCTCAAGCGTGCTCAAATTGCTGTATAGCAAACGAGAGAAGGGGGAAAGTAGGGGACACGCTTGTCCTGGGGACTCAAAATTGCTGGAAGCCATCCTGTTGGAAAGGAAAGCCCTGAGCCTGGAGAATGCCTTGAAGTCCTATGGATTGCTTGAGGAAGGCAGAATCAGAGAAGATAAAACTGACGAAAAACAAAACTGTTTTTTTCCTCAAGTTTCCAAATTATACAGCATTCCTTTTTGTACACATTTGAAATGTAGACAACAAAAGATTTAGAAAGCCAAATTGTTAGTGTTCATTCTCTGAATTATTCAGTGCACATTATTGCATAAAAAAATGATTGTAATTTTTCATCAAAATGTAATGGCTTGCTCTGACTCTGAAATGTCTTTCCTGTTCAGCTCCAAACACAGGTGTTAAGTGGTGTTTAAGAAGGGTAGCTGTTTTTGGTTCTGTTCTGGTACATAATGCCCATTTTTCAATGGATAAAATTGTTGTTTGGTCACTCTGCCAGTTGGTGAACACATGAAGTGCTTTCTAGAATTATGTGTTTATTCCCTGGTCCAAAAACATATTCTTTTTTCTCCGACAGGAGGTGAAACTTTTGGTGTAGACTGAAGGGACTGTGCCAGGCTGTGTCAGCACCTCTCCGGCAGCCTGTCAATCAGACAGCCTTCCCGCTGTCCCACTGCTCTGTGGAGCTTTTATTTCTGCCACAGCCATGATACTTCTGCTTGTTACACTGTCAGGGCATGGGGAACCTCTGCTGCCTGTCCAGTGTGTGTGAGAATGGGTTAGAGAAAAGGAGACATGATTCCTTTCAGTTAATTTCAATGAACCAACACTGAAACTGTTCGGGGTTAGACTACTTTTAACTTGATGCCATCTAAATGATGCCACACCAGTGTCCCACAAAACACATGCCTTAAGAACTGACTGAGAAGAGCGATTTATTCGACATTCATTAAAGTCTGTCATTCATGTCTGTCAGGTGTAAATATACGTCTCTGCCAAACGAGTAAGCCTGTTTATTTAAGGCAGACTTGTCACGGTTTGAGTTTCAAGCCTCTGTAGGGTGGAAGACATTCACAGCTGTACCGTACAGTACACACCACAGCTGCCCCTCACACTGACCAAAATAAAGCCCTCAAGTTATTTTCACCATGGAGAAATTTACTTAGAAGTCACTCGCTGCCAGATAAAGCTTTCTATGACTGAAGCTGTTCTGTGAGAAACTTCCTCCCAAAAGAAAGAATTCATACAAGAGGCACCAACACTGCCCTCTCTGTCCCTCTATTGCCCATTGACCCCCCAACACCATCGCAAAGACCGGAAGTCTCCATGACAACCTAGCGCTATTTTTAGAAACAAGCCCAAAAAATGTGGACCAGACCCGAATGTTTTCAACAGACGCTCGAGCCCTGAGAGCGAGGATCCGATGAGTTGGCCGGCCAGACGCGAGAAATAACAAACATGCTGCTATTTCTGGCCAATTCAGCCTTAGCATTCGAAAATATAGACTGTTCTGATAAATTAAACCAGGAATCTGTGATCAGTGCTGGTGCAATTTGCATTCATGCAATTGGCCCACACTTTTATTCAAAGCAATGCTATCCATCTTTTCAGTTTCATGTACTCCCTGGGAATTGAACCTATGATGGTGTTGCTAGTGCCATGCTCTGGTGTTTTAACTACAGGAATATTTCTATGAAAAGCAGGACTGTTCAGTGAATTTCTGTTTCCTAACATGCTCTGCTTTATTGTGTTCTAGATTTTGATGGACCATAGATCAGTAGTTCATGCGCCCTCAGAAAGAAAGAACCGATTAGCTACACCTGTGGAGAGTCCTTCAATCCACTCCGAAATCTGAATGCATTTCATCCTGTTGGCCAAAACCCCCTATAGTCTCTGTGTAATGTAAGTCTTTGAACATTCTTGCTATTAATAATCCATACGTTTTGAATAGTTGTATGACCCATTGGCTGATGGTTTCCTTCCCACATCGGTTCCATATAAAACTGTAACAGCCTCCTGCAAGGCAACCAATTTTATATCACGCATAAATTCACTCAACCTGACCTGAGCAGCTCTCTGTCCTTATCACATGACATTAGATGAGTGAATAGAACTGCACGTGTTCACACTTACGACCCATTTGCAAGCCACAGAGATAAAGGATATCAATCAATACTGGTTAAATGGTTTTAAGACAAAAGGAGGAGGGTGTGCAGCTAAACAATTACAAGTGAATGGGAAGAGAAACACATACACTCTTGTAAGTGAGTGTGTGCATGACGCCTTCACTTACTATAATGAAACAAAGCCATATATCTAAAGATCCCAGACCAAAGACTGCCACAATAAAACTACACATGGACCTGCTTTTTATGGCACCTTTCTATCAATCTTTTTCTTTCTGCCACATTTTTTGTTGCCTTTTCAAAAATGTCCTTTTTTTTAAGAAATAATGCTACAGATTATTTATAGAATTTTACCACTTATATTTACATTTTACTGCTAACCAACATAAATTGTTACATATTTATGTAAATGAACAGTAAACAGTTGTTAAAATATAAATATAATAAATATTACACATGAATTTGATGCTACTAAAATGCATAAACTGACATGTAACTCTATACAGATGTAATTTTATCAAGCTTTTACTCACCTTGCCTCCAATAACAGAGCTCTTCTGATAGAAGCAGCACAAAGCTGCCGTGATGGTCCTCAGAATATTGCATCTCTCCGACATCTCTCTTGTTTCTGTGGCACTCATCAGTGGAAATACTCTTACAAACTCAGTGCTTTATACCTCCAGTGAACAGAAGCATGTTAGCTGCCCAGCGACTAACTGTGAACTCTCTCAGTGCGAGTGTGCATGAGTGAGTGTGAGTGTGTGTGCATGTGTTTGAGCGCTCAGCAGTGCATATGCTGCTCCATGCTGTTGCTCTCACCCCCGGGCAGCCCATGTAAGGAGCCGAGCTAAACTCCATGTGATATGACTTTCCAGCCAATCAGAGGACAGCCATCTGCATGAGCGCCACACAGCCAGCCTCCAAACCAACCCCCCTTTCCCCAAAACCTCTAACAGCTTGTCAGAAAAAGAGATGAGGAGAGAACGGGATAGAAAAGATGTATTTAGATTAGGACTTCAAATTTTTTAGTTCTTGCATTTTCTCTCTTCCTTGCTTTTTTCTTTAGGTATATGCTAATTAGTGAATGAGCGAAGATTATATTTAGACATCTTGAGAATTTCAGTCACTAACTGGACAATTAACAGAAGCTTGTGAAGCTAGTAAAAAGCAAGTAAATATTATGCTTTGAGATCTGAGGTATGTATAGCTGTATTCTGCTGGCATTTCAAAAATTCCACATCGACTGACTAATGTTGCTAATTTCATGAATCATATTCACATATCATTTCTAAATGCAATCTGCACACTTTCCCTGATTTCTTTGCACTGATTTTAGAAAAAGATTTGTGATTTAAGCATGATAAAATGGGTTAAATTGAGTAGAAGTACTAACTCATTATTTGTAATTAAATTAACCAATATACTATGTTTAACAAACAAATACTAGATTTCACAGAAAGCTGCAGCATTGCATATGCTCAAATTCTATGTAGGCTTGATTATCAGGGTCTAAAAATTATAGATGAGAATTGTCACTTAAACAAAATAAAGAACAGTGCTGACACATATTGCAAGTAAATGAGAACATGCAGAGAGAAAATCTGATATCCAGCAGTTCAGTGACATGAAAAAAAAAAAACATTGCTTATCACTAATGACATTTGAAATAAATATTTTTAGACAAGAGCGAGCATTTCCTGTGGACTACTTTTAGGAGCAGTTTTCCAGGCAGATGAGGAGAGTGGTTATACTGTGTGACAGGTCTGCACTGAAGGACCAGGACTGTGTCTTTTAGTATCATCACAACTCTAAAAATCACTCTAAAATCCAGCTGGGTTTCAGTAACAGCAGGGGGTTAATATAAAAGAGCATTCCCCCAGCAGGCAGGGCCCTCTTCCCCAGCTGGGACTATCCTGACCCTGAGAAGAGAGCTTGGTTGAGCCTGAAGGGTCCCAGACGGCCAAATTCACTCATTTCTCCCACTGGGGTTTAAATAACAAGACTACTCTGTCTCTAGTCACACACAAGACAGCACTTAGTGTTATTGCGGCTATAGTTGGTGGGGTGGGGGTGGTAACTGTGGCTTTTTTCTTGATTAACCTATTTGTTAACAGCATTACAAGTTCTGTCATTTTCAGGGAAAGTAACCCCCGCCCCATAGAAAAGAGTCAGAGAGTAAAAGAGGCATTTGGAAACCAGTAAGTTTAGAAGACAGAAGAGAATTCATGTTTTCCAGACCATTTGACCGGACTGAATAGAGCTCACAGTGTTTGTGTGAGGTGAGTCTTTTTGTGTGAGTGTGTGTGGGTGTTATTTGCACCTTTTAATATTGTGTGGCTATTTAGTGAAAGGACCTTTTAAAACATTATTTCCTAATATCAGAATTTTTGTGGGGTCTGGGCACAAAAATCCTTGAGTGAAAATGCTTAAAAAAAAATGTCCCAATATATATTTTATTATTATAAATAATTGTATTTGCACAGCAGTTTAAGTTTTCTTTGACCAGAAGAAAACTGATCCAAAGAGCATTTTGTACTTCAGTGGAAGCAGGAGCATCTGACTGTCTGTGCAAAGAGTTCAAAGACTTTTAAAGGGGTCATCGGATGCCCATTATCCAAGTTGATATGATTACTTTAGGATCTTAATGAAAAGTCTGTAACATAGTTGGTAGTGTAAAACAACACTCTTTTCAGAGCAAGCCGTTTTGTAGCATTTTCCTTTAAATGCAAATTAGCTCTGTTGACTCCGCCCCTCTCTTTTGAACCGCTCTCTGAGGGACCGTTTACTTTACCAACAAAATTAAATGAATATTTAAAACAATAAAGTGTACTGTACGTCCTACATAATTCAGAGCCATTTTTGGATGCAAAAAGTTGGATGTCTATCAACAGATTTATGTTTCTCCCAGATTGCTCTTAAGAGGTAAACAAAGACATAATGGCTGGCTGGCACACCCTCGGACCAACACTGGAATGTTCTCCCTGAGAGTGGGCTCCTAAACTACCTAATTATGCTCAATAAAATCGCCATGGTCCTGCAAGCAAATCTGCCTTTCCACAGTCCGCTAAAGAAAGCAGCCAGCGGGATGTTTTTGTACATAAGAGCAAAAAATAAATTTTAAATACATGTCTGACTTCACTTCAAGAGAGTATAGTTCAAAGTGTAAAGTGCTTGCATGTGACCGTTTCTAGCTGAAGTAGGGTGAGTTAGGGTAATCTGGGAAACCTTTTGATTCCATCTTGCTACATGTTTTTTTCTGAGCATGCAAAAAATGCAGACAAGAAGAAAATTTGATTTACAATTCGAAAATGTCAAATATTACGGTGTAATGTGAGCAAATCCTTTATCTAAGGTGACAGCTCCAGTGCATTAAGTCTGAGGGTTCAGACTTTATCCAGTGGTTAGACCATAAGTTATTTTTGTTTCCTTGTAGAAACTTCATTATAATTTGTGACCCTGGACCACAAAACCAGTCATAAGGGTAATTTTTTTTAAATTAAATAAATAAGCTTTCCATATGATCTATTAGAACAATATTTGACCAAGAAACAAATATTTAAAAATCTGGAATCTGAGGGAGCAATAAATAAAGAAATAATAAATAAATAAATAAAATACTGAGAAAATAGACTTTAAAGTTGTCCAAATGAAGTTCTTAGCAATGCACATTAACAATCCAAAATTAAGTTTTTATATATTTACAGTAGGGAATTTACAAAATATCTTTATGGAACATGATCTTTAGTTAATGTCCCAATGATTTTAGGCATAAAAGAAAAATCAATCATTTTGACCTATACAATGTATTTTGGCATATTGCTACAAATATACCTGTGCTACTTATGACTGGTTTTGTAGTCCAGGGTCACATTTGCTTTATTTATTCTATAATGTTTTAATATTTTTATTATTTTTATTACTTTTAATATATATATATATATATATATATATATATATATTTTTTTTTTTTTTTATTTTACACTAAAGAAACTATGATTGTAAACCTTTTTAATCAAATCACTAGACTTACTGTTTCAAAGGACTTAACTTTTTATAAATTCTGATGTTAAATGTGAGTGAAAGCTTGCTGTAATTTATTCTGTTGTGCTGCAGTGCATATAGATGAACACTAGGAGGTGCTGTGCCTCTGTAATGTGTGCAGTGTTTATAATAATCATCGCATGTTTTAGTTATAGTGGCTTCCTCATTATTTTCTAATTCACACCTAATAATGTTAGGTAAACTTTCAGATGCACTGATGATCTTCCAGTTTGTTTAGTGTTCAGTGACAATCTCTATTGCAATATGTAAGACAATGTTCATTCAGCTTTTGCTTTGACTCACTAATGTCTTGATCCAAGTTCACAGTCATGTAAAATCAAGAGATTCTCCATCCTAAGAGGAATGTGATCAACGATCTTCATCACCAGTCAAGTTATGCCTGTGGATGGGATTTTTGTACAATCTGCAGTGTTCCCTGAGGTAAAGCTCTAAAAATACTACTTTTAATATCACTGCATTAAGAACTGGAACACATGCCAAAACGTTGAATTATAATAACTGGAGGCTTTAAAGCAGGGAGTGTGCCACATGCCATTTCTTTAATTTCGATTTAATGAAAACTCTGGATATCTGACAACTCATTTATCGGGTTATATAAAAGTAAAACAATAAGTCATAGCACTGGTTAAGTTGTTTTACATAGTTACTTCAGTAACACTTTATATTACCTTTGTTAAACATTGTTAATTAATGTATCAATAGAAATATCACCCTTGTAATATTTTCATCTGTATTTAAGGTTGAATTCTTTTAAAGAATTATGTTTAAATAATGAGAATTAGTGTGCTGTCTAATAATAATGTTACTCATTCCATCTTACGTATTTTCTTCTGTGCAGACTGACCTAAAGTTTCTGCCTACTTTCATGGCCATTACTCTATTCTTTGTCTGTTTATCTAAAGAACATGAAATATCTAGCAATGGTGATATGATTTTATATAACAATATGAGTGGGTGTGTCAGTCTCTTCCATCAGGTCTTCATGCTTCCGGTCTCTCTCATCTTTTGAGAGACAGAAGCCCTTTGAGCTGTTGGTACTGGGTCAGTCTATGTCCTGTGTTTCTGTGCTTCTGTCTCTAGCTGCTGTAAACGTTCAGAGAGGCTGCAGGCCGGACTAAGGAAGTCTTTCTATGGGTTCACAGGGCAGCAGATCCCACAGAGGGAACAGTGCCTCATTGTTCCTGTAAAGCTCTTTCATGAGTGCTTAGCAGCTTACTGAGCAACAGTGTGTGTGTGTGTGTGTGTGTGTTCACCATCAGGCCATCAAGAACAGAAAGATGTGTGTGTGTGTGCATGTGTGGGAGAAAACAGGAAATAAATCTGTTGTTGTTAAATATAAAAAAAAAAGTCTTAGTAACTAGCAAAACATCTGAGATTAATAAAGAATAAAGTCATAATAACGGAAGTCAATATTTTGAGAAAAACCCCCAAAATTAATGAAGTTGTAATATTTAAAAAATTTTATATAATCGAAATATCATATAGCTACAGTATTGTCTTTTTTTTTTTTTTTTTTACATTTTACTCCAAATATTATGACTGTTAATATAACTTTATTCTGCTAATCTTTGATTGATATGTATTTTTATTTATTTTTATTTAAGCTCTAAAATGCTTTCATACGTAACCATATGGTTCTTTGGAGATTATAAAATAATTTCTTGATAGTACATTATAAATCATCAGATTAGATCACTTATCATTTTGTATCAGCCAAACCAGACTTTGAATAGTTGTATATATCTTTCTTAAAATGTGTAACATGAAAATTAGTGTTAATGTGCCAATGACACCCATATGTAATTTATAGTAAAATAAATGCGGCACTGATGTTTAATTTCCATCCATGAATCACAACAAGAAGTCAGTGATTCATGTGTCACATCCGCAGATCACAGATTTGATTCCCATCCTTTAAAAAAAAAATATATTTTTAAACATCCAAGTCACCCAAACAATTTCCACCCTCCAGATCCTCTTTGATGATAATAGCTCCAATTTCTTCAATCTCTGCTTCACACGCAAGGAGAGAAACAGATGAATAAAGGCTTGATATTGTAAAAAAAAAAAAAAAAAATCATATAATTCGTGCTTGATATTAAATATAGGTAGATGACTTCCCTAAGTTGCGTGGCTAAGGTTTTGTCCCGGGGTTACATATGTAAACGGAGTAGAAGTTGAGCTAACAAATTTCAACTTGACTCATTCAACCCCAAACCATGATGGAAAGCACCACCTGATCTGATATCATCTGAAAACAAACAGTTTTCACTAACAATGCTAAAACCAGGGTCATCTGACTTCAGGAAGTGATATCAGTGCATAAGGTCTTGGAAGTTAATTATCCCATATTTTTGATGGCTGGCTTCCTGTTAACTTTGAAGAAAACATTCCTTCGCTAACAGGTCGTCAAAAAAATAGGCCAAGACTGTAAACCGAAAACCCAAGACATGCAAAACTAGCCAGTTGAATGTTGAAATAAATGAAGCCTGATGGAAGAGAGACGCTTTTAAATTTATCATTGATTACAAACCTTGTATATAGATAGCATATATAGATATGTCCAGTATTAGATATGTACAGTATAGATAGCGTCCAGTATTTTTATAGTTTCTTGGCTGAATGATCAACATCAGGTAACAGTTTGTAAAGGGAATGTATAATTTATATAATTTATACCAAGCTAAGTATAGTGTCTGTGTACCCCAATTATAATGTCAGTAGATGATGAGAACTGTATTGATAATTACAGCATAATTTCAATATATATATTAAATAATTGACTATTTTAGATGATAAACCCCATCTGTGGCTTTCTGGCTGACGGATTGAATTTGTGCACAGGTCTGCATGGGAACCTTCTGTTACTGAGAGAGATCAGAGATCCCAGGTTCTGTTCAGACCCAGGTGTTTGATAAACATGAAGCTGGAAACTCGACACCACCTGAAGAGGGCAAGTTGAGGTCCACATTCATTCAGTCTGAGGGAGAGGACGGGGGATGATTTACTGAAACTATGACTACCTCAGACCTTGACGCAGACACCCAAACACACAGGCGTGATGAAGACTCTGTCAACATCTAGATTTATTTTCTTTTCAGCTGAGTGTTTAATGGTGTAAATGGAAAAACTTCATATGGCAGTACAGATTACTACAGCTGCTTTTGCATTCTTACAGATGGCCACACATTAAACAGGCAGAGCTTCCTCAAATAGAGTATAAAGAGCCAGTGTATATGCAGTTCGTCTGATTGAAACATTTCATGGCTATGTTATTCCCCTGAGGATATGTTGTCCAGTTTTGTTATAGGCCTCTCTAATTGGCGGGTGAATCTCACGAATTTCTGAATCATATTTTTCTTCAAATTGTTTTTTCAATTTGTATTTTATTTCATCAATCACATTCCATTCAATTAATATCCAGATGAGTTTTATTAATTTTTACAGTAATATTGCCATATATCATTTGTGTGTAAACATTCATTCATTTATTTAAAAAAATACTTTTCACTTTGTTAGTAATTTAAATATTAATTAGTAATGGCAAAATGCTAAAAAATAAAAAATATTCACTCCTATTTATTTGAACATTCAGTTCAAACAAATATGTACTTTTTATATGATTTATATTCATGAAAATGTAGTGTTAAAATGTGTTAACATATCTGTAAAATATGGCAGACATTCTTGGACAGGCTGTGGGATTCACCCTATAATGATGTTTTATAAAAATCATTTTCGGTTATGGTGACTGTCTGTTCAACTGTGCTGGAGCACTGCCAACGTATAGTTGCTATTGACTGTGTGTTTGTGCTGTTTGCTTTGGTTTGTTGTCTGTGCAAGGTAATGCTATGAGGTGTTTGTTCTTCACAGGGAGTTGCTAGACCCCAACATGATGCAGCCCACTGAGCTACTGAGTACAGGGAGGACAGAGAGAGTGAGACGGATCATTTCTCAGCAGGCTGACAGAGGTAGCTGTGTGGTGACAACACACTCAAGGCTGCAGGTGATCACAGTGGAAAATCTCATTCAGTCGGTGCGAACCGAATGAGGCACTCAAGATATATGTCACACCATATCTTTCATCAGAGTCGTGGGTGCTGTAATACAGTCATGTTGTGTGATGGAGAGCTTTCATAACTGCTAGATGATGCCCCAGGTCAAAATAAAGCCAGGGAACAATTCTGCCTTTGCTGGCAAAGTGAAATTTGTCATTTGTTCCTAACTTGATCGAGTATAATTTCACCTGCATATGTTGTTTGCAGAGCCTTGAAATATCACCAGCTCATTTCCTCCTTGTAATTGTGCCATTTTAATTTAAGATGTGTCTACAGGGGCCCCTCGTACAGTAGGAAATGCAGAAATTGTCAGATCTTTATCAGAAAATTTTGGCTGTTGAGTTTTATGAACAGCTCTGGCTTAAAGTTGCAAGAGTCTAAGGTCTGATGTATTCATGTATACATTGCCTGTCATTCCCCTCAGAATCAAATGTGGTCAACTACCTAGACGGGTCAAGGAGAGTGCACTTTATTTGCTAACTCCGAGTTAAATAACACTGAGAAATGGAACGAAAGTATTGTTTTTGCAATTGGCTTATCATTTTTAATTAGCACATAAGATACATCAGGAAGCGTAGATTTTATACAACCAAGATAATCACTCCCACTGACGCACACATTTATCTCTGATGCAAATCCAAGTATGCAATGTAATACGTATATTTACTCAGCACTCCGTCAATAAACTACAATCCTTCATATCCACAACATCCAGCACAGATGACATTCTCATCCTACTTTAAAGACTCTACACTTACAAAACTCCTTAAGCTGAATAGTATTGGATATCTCAAAGGGTTAAGGGTTGCCCTAAGATATTTTCTGTCTTCTGCAAACCCTCACCCACCATTCTATCATTACCTCATACACTGCCAGTGGCTTTTCACCATAATAGAGCAATCATTTCAAACTCCACACGCACATGTTACGGTAAAATGTGAAGCCTTACCTTGACATACTCCATGGTAGGGTCCATGCCTGCACCGTCCCTGCAGGAAAAAGAAAGAACTCTCTTCAGCGAACACATCAACTCTCCTTTAGCCAAGCTGGCTGCCGGTTTAACTGTAAGTGTGTGTGTGTGTGTGTGGGTCCTTCTCTGGGCAGGCTGTACATTGGACTGCAGTTCAGCCCCTCTCGCCTGAGGTCATTACACCACAGTATAGACCACAACATGTGGACACAAACACCCACCATCCCCCCAAACACACACAATTACTTCCACACTAACCTAAATGCACAAAGTTCAGCTGAGATGCAGATTTCAATTTTGACAATGAATAAAAAAATTTAAGCAGGCTTTAAAAAATATAAGGTTAAGCAGTAAGGGATGAGCATTTCAGGTCTTTTAGTGGCTCTCTGTCTCACACACAAACACACTCTTATGACTCTCCGGATTTATGCTTGCGTGAAGACTTAAACCCCAAATTCTAAAGGATTATAGCCAGGAAAAGGGGAATTAATTCATTGAGTCTAAATTTCCCACAGGCTCAAAAAACAGCATAAATAAACTTTCAGTGCTACCTTTGGGTAAGAGACAAACTTGGCGCAAATGTAACCCAGAATCTATACAAAACAGGAGACGAGACATAGCAATTGTTCACATGACCACTATTCCTGCCTGCATCTTTAAGGTTATGGTCTAGATGTGACTTACCCTAACTGCAGAGATGGCCCTTGGTCAGCACTGCATTTTTTGTTTTATTTAGATTCTCTATGTGGAACGCAGGAACCATGGTGGTGAAGAGAGTCACAGAGAAGAATGAGCGGTCGAGGTGCACTGCACGGCTCAGCTTTTTCTCCATTTAGATGTTTCCACCCTCTCTGTTTTTGCCTTTACCCAGAGTCCCTTTCATCTCAGCTTACACAAAAACCTGACTTTTCTTTATGACTCTCTCTCTCTTCCTTTCTTACCACCAGGGTGTGTGGTGGACTGTCTCAACCCCTTAGGGGAATAAGGGTGGCTTTCAGGTTCAGTGTGGAGGTGGCACCTGGGGTGAGAGCTCAGATATATAAAAAGCGTCCGATTACTGGAAATACGAGAATTTGTGAAGATTTTTTTTTTTTATTGTTTGTTTGCTTCGCATTTGATGTAACTTTAAAGCATAACTGATGCTGTTCCCATTGGACATTCAGTAGAAAACTACTCTAGAGGCGATAGGTCACGCTTTAAAGCTTCTGAACACTGACATTAGAGCGCTATAAGAGTACACTGTCAGCACTCCCACGGGTCGACCCAAGAGTGACTTGAGTTTGGAACCAGGCCGAACATACCGTCTTGTCCGCAAAAAGAGGGCATGCCGTGAGGACATGGCCTCAAGAAAAACATTCATCTCCATCTCTGGCTCGTTCTGTGCCAAGCCACAGCTGTATTGTGTCTCAAAGTGGTGATTTGTACCTCACAGTCTTGCCAGTCATAATTAGAAAGCTGAGGGAGGACATGTCAAGTTAGAGAGATGGACAAGCTATTATTGGGTTTCCAGAAACAGATTCATAATACTTAAGCCAAAGGAGAGAAATGGGACATTTGACATGCAACACTCCCAAAAAATTACCCACACATCGAAAGTCATAAATCAAAGGCAGTTCACAGCCAAGACGACAGGGGCAGTGAACCGATACCAGTCAAGTTCACTAGGGACTTTAGGGAGTTTCAGTAGGAATTCAGGCCATAGATGTGATTGTTCTAATTAGTGTAAACTATGGCATGAATTCTAAGATGTGTCTGTGGTTAAGCTGTGTTACCCAATGAGTAAATTGGAGATGACCTATGACTATACCGTACAAACCTACCTTCCTATGTGTGAGGAAGTTTGATTACCATTTGGGGACAACATTTTAAAATAAGGTAAAAACTGTAATTAATTTTATATTTATGCTTTATTTTGTATTTATTTACAGTATTTACCTCAAAGTGCAAAGGATTTCCTTCTTCATGCAGATTTAGGATGTGGATTAAATATAGTTTTATGTAAGGTAAATGGGTGTGTGAGAGGAAAGAGAGTGGAAGAGACTCCAACAAAAACTGTTTCACGTCACATCAGCAGAACTGTGTGGCAGAAGGAAATCCTTTGGGCCACCTGGTAGTCTGGATGGAATGTTTGGGTTCCGTTGAGCTTAGCAACCCTAATAAAGTTACAGAATAATACCAGACGGCCCAACAAAGACCTGAGTTTGCCAGCACATGCAGGGCATTGATATCATTACTTTTTTTGCATGTCATGTAAACTATCAACTGTCATTACTGTTATGCATTTCTTGTCAACTATTCATGACCTCAATTTAATTAAATGACTACATGGAATACTTGTCCTTTTAGTTAACAGTAAAAAACTCTCATGTGAGTTCATTTATAACCAATAATACGGTTGATGTCTTGAAAATGAAAGATAGGTGGCACTTTTTCTAAACTATTTTGCAAACTTTATAATTATAATTTTTACAATACTACATTATTAAGTAAACGGGTACATTTACTCACATGAGCGATCTTATTACCCTGTATACTGCACAATGGAGATGTGATGACAAAGTGATGGCTGATTCATTGTGATTATAGCAGTACAACACCAGGAAATGGCTGATATCTTTCCATCAGAGAGTTAAAACTGTTTAATCATTTGATTGTTTAGTTTAATGTTTACCATGTGTCATTTCTATCATTTGGCTGACAGAACCAAAGATCATTTTGGCATGCTCAGAGACGAGGCCATGTAGTTATGAGGGTGTTGAGTGGATTCTGTCAACAACTAGAACAACTTTAATCAGCTTTAACAAGTAAATCAAATGGCACTGTTGCTCCTGCATCTCTTTCAGCTGTCTCATTCTCTCCCTTTGTCTCTCTCTTTGTGTTTTTATCTCGATCTCTATTCCAATCTGTCTTCAAAAATTCTTTCATCTCTCGGTCAAGCTATAAATCTACAGTCCTCACTATAACCTGCGAAGAGTTGTGTGTGTCTGTGTTAGAACAGCTGCCTCACACATGCAGGTAGTAAAGCAAAGCACCTTGATGTTTCATAAAAGATAAAATGTTTCAGTCCTAGAAACAAAACCTACAGGCATCTTGTCTCATCTGACTATTTGCCTGCAGGCAGACACTCAAACTGGTGAAGCATTCAGCAGCCAGACGTTTAGGAGGTTGGCATTTAATCACAATGCCATCCAAGTCTCCAACTCTGATAAATCTAATGTAAGAAAGTCATCCAGGAGTAAGCTAGTCATTGCTTCTGGGCTGATTCAATGTAGGTCCATTGTTGATAATGAGAAGTGTCAATCCTTTTCTATGCTGGTGCCTCTCTTTCTTTCTCTCTCTCTCTCTCTCTCTCTCTCTCAGTGATTATGTTCTACCTATTTCTTTTTCCATGTGTCACGCAGAGTCGCAATAAGGTGTTGTTATGGTGACTGGGCCGCTATGAGAGGTCATTGCTAACCTTGCTGCCAGCCCAGAGCAGCTTCTTTTGTGTGCTGTGGTCATTTTTCACCTCCCATATCTCAGTGAGCTTTGTTGCTGTGAAATACTAGTGTAATATTAGGTAACCTTCAAATGTCAAGGGACAGATGTGGCTTACTGGGATACGGAAACCCAAACACACCCCTACGCCTCAACAGACACACAATCACACAGTTACACTTAAAACTGTTTTTATAAAAGCCACTATTTAGTCTGTCTAAATTTCCTGAGGTGCTTCTGGTAAAAGTACATGCTGAAGATGTTAACAGCAACTCGAGTTATCAATGTTTTGTCTTAAGGTCTGCACACTGTTTCAGTTGTGGAAACTGTTTCTCTTTGGCACTTTCCACATAAATCCTATGTTTTTATTTTGTTTACCTGGATTCTTTTTTGTGAAACATATTAGATATGTTACATCAACTATCATACAACAAAAATTAAGATCAGAAAATTATTTCATCTATTGAATTGATTTTTAATTTAGAAGTAATAAGTATTTTGTATTTTTAATTAACAATTAAATGATCATGCTTTAATCATATTTATTTAAATTTTGATTATATTTAATTTTTTAATTCTGTAATTTATCGGAAATATACATTTATAAACTAACAAAAAGATTGTTCATTTAACATTTAGTTTTAGGTTTATGATTATTTCTTAAGAAAAAATTATAATATAATTCATGACTTATTTTGTGCCATGTTTGTGGAAGGTGCCCTTTATAATCTGTAACACTGTCTACAGCGCCAGACAGATTACTTTACTATATCTTCCAGGTCTTTTGTTGAGGGTGAGATATTACCTGTTAAGTTAGTATGTGTAAATACGGGACAGATGCAAACGTCTTTGTTGCTGACTGTGATAAGATGAGACAGCCAGTAAGGGTGATATAGCTAAACAGGCCCAGAGCTATGGCAAAGATCTAGGTATACAGTGAAAAAGAGAGACAAGACACAGTGATGGAGACAGTCCTGGACATGAGTCTGAGCCAGCTGCAGCTTGTATTTTATGATTATTATCTCAGTTGTGCTATTTTCTGAAGACAGTAAAGTTAACGGGATTGAGTTGAACTGATGGCCAACTTATTAAATCACTAGCCAAAACAAAGGGGTGATATGTTACTGTAAAAAATAAAGCCGAAGCATAGAGGATATTCAAATCAAATTACTATGTACAAATAAATGCTAGCAAAGGGTAATAGCAGTTTTAGGGTGCCAAGTGATACTGTACTAGCTCTTGACTGAGTTCACCTTTGCATCAAAATCACTTTATAAGGCTATATTTTAGTAAAGTACTGTATGTAATTTTTATATACCAAAAATAAGCAACCCATGTGGGTTCACAAACCATAATTTAGAAACTATTAAGTTTGATTGTTAAACAGATGACAGTAGATGACATTTTATAACCCATTATATAATATGGCATTTAATTCATAACACATTGTTCTAAAGGTAAACGGTAATCCAACTGAGCTCCTAATGTCCCATAACCCTAACCGGGCAAAACACAAGTTCTTTTATCAATTGTTGCATTGTCATGATTAGGACATGGTGTAATAGTATTGTAGCATTTTTGTCAAATGTAATCTGTTCTTGCTAATCAGTCCTATTCCATAATCTGACAATCTGCACATGAGGAAAATGTATATGTATATTAATGAGATGTATAGCTATTCAGCCAATTTTGAGATCTAAAAGTCTTGATCGTATTCATTTAATATTATTTAATATAATATTATTATAGTATTTAATCAGAAAAGTGACCAATTTGGCAAGTTCACTGTCACGCTGTCATTTGGTGGGTTTTAGATGTAGTGTACTTAGTTAAAGAACATAAGCTGTCCTGAACAGGCAGGTTAAGTTGCTGTTGTGGCAACCTTCACCTAAATAAACCTTGACCTTAATCTTGACTATGTATCTGAAAGCAACATTGCTCTAAGCTGGGAAAGAGCAGTATTATGATTTCATGAACTGGGAATGTGTTTTTTGATATTACATGTTACTTCCTATTTATTTAAAGGCGCATTCACATTGAGACTGACAAGTCCATAGAATAGCAACACCTGAACAAATGGGTAACTTGAATTCTTTGCAAAGATTGTGAGGTTTTTGCAGGTGCTGTAGAGCTATGTTGCGTTTGAATCACTGAGAGAGGACAGGCGTGTGGAAGTACTGTGTTTCTTACCTAGATGTGAAGCTGCTCTTTCTGTCTGAATGGAAAGCCTGGTGTTCTTCGATAATGTTGTGTATGAGCGGTGATGGTGGAAGGCGATATCGGCCTGGGTATGGTGCTACTGATGACCCCATATTTCCATTCATCTCCCACTGCTTCACAGACGAACCAGAGCCATTCTTCTTCTTGCGAGGCAGGGTACCATGGATGGAGACTCCCTGGTAGCCGCTGACCGGCGTCTCGGCCATGGCAGGCCGTGAGCTCAGCAGATCCATAGAAGATGCGAGAGGACACTGGCGCCCGATGTGCATGTTCCTGGGCAGACTAGAAAACCTCCCTTCTGCCATCATCCTCAGCTCTGTATAATGGTAAAAAAAGACAACATTACATGGATAGTCTGCAAAAAAGATATAAAGGAAAAATTTTATGAAATATTATTATTACAGTTCAAAATAAATGTTTTCTATTTTTATATTTTTTCGAATGTAATTACTCCTGTAATGGCAAAACTGAATTTTCAGCAGCCAGTCAGTGTCACAAGATCCTTCAGAAATCATTATAATTTGCTAAATTTAGTGCTTGATACATTTTTTCTAATGTTGGAAACCGTTCATACATTTTTCAAGATTATTTGATGAATAGACTAATTTAATATTCTTACTTTTCACCTTTAATCAATTTATTGTGTCCTTGCTAAACATTTTTTTTTGTTGCTTGTAATAACTGGCAGTAGTCTGTGAGTCTGTGTTTAGGCTGTATCTATAATTAACAACACAGATATGGCAAATGCTACTGGGTGTTATTTGTTCTGACATTTCATTGAGGTGCTATCAACAGCTAGTGTTTATACGAAACCTCCTGCCATGTGTGCCCTATGGCACAGGTAAGTTGGAAGGCATCACTGTTTGATAGACGTGTCTCCTGGCAGCAACAGACACAAACAATATACAGACATCACTCTCAAAGACAGGGAACTCCGTTCAGTCTGACCATAAGAGGTGCAGATAAGGATCTTCCCTTGTTGTCTCCAAACTCATGTTTACTTCAGCATTCCACAGACGCACAAAGACCACTAATTGGTGCAGTGAAAGTGGAGACTGATTTTATGGAATTACAGATGATGATGATGGAGATTTGATGGCATCACACTTTCTGTTGAGCTTTCAAAGGAATAGTTAACCCCACCAAAAAAAAAATCTACATTTCCTCATTCATGTGACTCAAATCCGGTATGCTAATATTCAACGGCTTTTTTTTTTTTTTAACAGCACCACTGGTGTCCATAATTCCTTGACTTTCTTATGTTTATTGAGGGGCTTCAAATTAAGAGAAAACTGTGGGAGTTCAATGACCCAGACGCTGGATGAGTGTGTGTACGTGTTGACCCAATTAAAGAGCGCTGTTAGGGTTATTCGGAGCACACATGCACACAGCAGAGCGGGTGTTGCCGTCACCCTCTTTTGTCTCTTTTGTGACAAGTGAAACTCAATATTGGACCCTGACAGCGCTTCTGTTTAAAGTCTGGCATGACCTCATCTCTTTCCTCACCACCACTGGCCCCCAAATGTTCTTTCTCTGCTACATGTAGCTGTGCATTAAGTTCTGGACTAGCAGCTCATATTTTTTATGTTACATAATAATAACATTTCGTGTTTTCTCATAGTTTGCAGTGCATCCCAGGTCCAAAATGAACACTCACCGAGCTTCAAATGTGACTGAAATTTGGCTTTAGTGAGTAAATAAAACATCTTGATTCATTTAAAAAACATAAGATGCCCAATATAATTGTAGAATGTCCCTCCCTCACTGTTTATTTATCTGCTGTAAGCAATGTAAGTGAATCAAATTGTTAGGAATAGATCAAGTGGAATAATACTCAGAGAAGGTCTTTGTTTTAATATTATTTAACACTTGAACTAAATATGGCACCATTCCTGACATTAAGATTAACAAAAGCACCCATTGTAATGTTTTCATTGTAATATTAACACTTGTGTGATTCTGTGAATTAGACCTGCACTCATCATAATCAACAAGATGTAGACACAAGCTGAATAAGATTTATTCTGCAGTGTAGACAGCTTAGTTGATTATAGCGATACAGTAATAAAAATATATAGTTATATTGTTATAATAGGAGTGTTTTAGTATTGTCACGTAGTTTTTTTTTTAAATATATTTAAAATATAAATTATTGTTTTGTTATCTGCCACAAGGGCTAATGTTAATTTAAGGAGTATCTTGATTTACTGATTTATAAAAAGTCAATAAATGATTTCAGAAACAGAGTTCTTATTTTGAATGTGTAGCATATATAAAAACTATGGCATAGATGTCACAAAGAAAATACATATTTTAATGTTAATGTAAAATTTGAGATTAATAGTCATAAAAAGAAGAGAAAATAACTAAGTTTTTGTCATAACCGTGCAGCACTGCTGGGACACACTGACATGTGTTTGTTGCAAATAAGCAACATTTTTTTTAACAGAACAATTTTTTTTCCCAAAGAGTAATTTTGGTCCCTTGCACAAGCATATGTGAAGAGAGTGGAAAGACATGGAAACTCCCTGGTAAAGCCCTGCTGGGGTGTTTGAACCTACAAACTAACCAGAGTCACCTCCACCCCACAGATCTACTCATTCATGACCACCAACGTCCTGAATCAGCTTATCATGTGACTGTGCTCATTTAATGTTGTTTTTCAGTTTGTCACAGTAACAGTTGGGCTGGGTGTATAGCTTAGAATATTTTGTTCTTAAAGGATAAGAAAATATATGCACTTAATCAGCCTACGCCTGTCATACACCTGTAAATCACTTTTTTATTTGTGTTTATGTAATTCTTTTCACATTCTGGGTGTTCTGGTGTATAATGACTAGATCCACACAGCGGGTTTTTAATGGTTTGATCAGGGCACTTTGCAGTGTTATGAAGCCGGAGCTGTATATTTATGCACCTGGAGCACCTGTGCACTGTCCCGGGGCCCTGAAACATGAAACTTCATTCACTGGTGCTGTTTTCATGTGGTGTGTAATGGCTAGGAGACATTAAAATCCACAGATCAGTGTTACTGAGTTATCATACTGGCTAGTCAGGAATCCCCTGTTGGTTTCAGATTAATTTGTCTCACATGTCTCAGAGTGTGAGGGATAGTCATGCTCATTTGAGAAGGCAGATCTGTTCTTCCTGTGTCGGGGGAAGCGAGGGGTCTGAGTCATAATACTCATATACACCACTGATTTTAGGATGGCAACTGTGACATTTCTAAAAATAAAAATAGGAACATGGAGTGGAATAAGCTGGGGCAGACCCTCCGGATCCCTGAAGGAGGCCATTTCAAAGATATGATTTTAAATCTTTCCCTCAATGTATATATTTCACAGGTGATTGTAATTTTAAAGGTATAGGTCACTGAAAAATGCTATTTTTTTCATAATTTACTCACCCTCATGTCTTTTAAAATTCATCATACAAATGTTTATTGTAAAGGAAACATAAGAAATAAAGTCAGATTTAGAATTCTTACAGATTTAGAATGACATGACCATTTTTATTGTTGGTCAAAATAATCTCTTAAGCTTTTACCTCTATAAGAAATGAGGCCTTACTGAGGTAACAAGGAAATCCAATCATATTAATGTGCATTTAAACAGCCAAATTTATTTCAGTGTAATTGGCTCTGGTCATTTGGTTCTGGTCAAACACTATACTTCATCATTAGTCTCAAGTCATCTTAAAAAAATAAATCAGTGTTTTTAAATTACACCCATTGTCTAGGATGGATGAACTTGAATCTGGTTCAGTCACAGACAAACATGAGAAAATCTCCAGTCTTACCAATTTCATCAGTTTTTTTTACTTCATACTTTTAAATAATTAAAATCCATTTTTTTTTTTACTTTAATTCAGCTACTCTTACCTAGATTATTATTCACACAGTCCCCATAGTATAACCTCAGGACAAGTTTTTCTCTGTAAAAACAATACATGGTTAATAGTTTAAAAGATATAGCCAAAGCAATGTCTGATATTGTTTAGTATATTAATAGAAGCAACACGTAACATGGACACTATAATGTAAAATGTCCCTGTTATTTGTAACTCTTACATAAACTACTCTGTGTAATAGGAATCTGAAACATAAGTGATTTCCCTGCTCTCAGCCCAGGTCAAAAGGCCACAGTAGGCTAACATGGTGTCTAAGAGCTCTGCATGGTGTAATTTTCAACATTTCAGCATGCAGTGAGGCAGAGAGACAGCTGTCAGCCTTGCAGAAATGCAGAAACGAGTCCCCTGTGGCTCTAGATTACATATGCTAAACAATTAAACCATTAAATTTCAATTCCTCCCCAGAGGTCATGAATATGCAAAATGCACATTAAACGGTTCTTAATTAATTCTTTGCTCTACTATTTTCTCTTTACACTCCCCATTGATTATCCAGTTCTTTCTCAAGTGCTTGTTTTATTCTAGACTGACATGCCGTCATATGACCTCACTCTAAAGTGTCAATCACAGTAGCCTGTTCTCTGTCTCTTTGTCTCTCAATACTGCAAAGCACAGCTGGATGCTGGCTGACATCATCCTCTATATCAAACACATCTATTTGCCTCTGGCTAATACAATGTCATGTCTGGGAATGTTAAAGTGTCTTTGTTCTCCAGGAAAGCCATTATCTTATTCTTTTTCTCGAATGGCTTGGACACATTATTAGGATAATTGCCCAAAAAATATTCTGTCATCATTTAATCATTTATTCCGAAATAATGGAATAATGAAATTATACTTTTGAATATGAAACTAACCACCAGTAGGTGGCGGCAAGTAACTGTTTTAATGAGCGAGTCAATGATTCAACCAATCATTCAATAAATAAAGGTTTTATATTTAAACATGAATTTGTTTGTATTTTAAGTGAGCTGTTTTTGATATAATAGTGTTTTGTTGTACAGGTAATACACTCATTGATAGTTGTTCTTATTATACATTCATATTCATAGCATACTATAGTCACACAATAACTGCCAAAATAAATAAATATTCTTGCTCTTGTAACGACAAATACATGCAAAATTGTGTCAAAATACCCGTCTTGGAGTGTGTTTGAAAAAACTGTTAGTTATGTCTAAAGTCATAGTAAACAGTGGAGAAAGAAATTGGATGGGTATCATTATATTGGATGCATTGTCTCTTAAAGTGACAGTGCCAAATTTACTAGCTGTTGTCGGTGTCCTTAATGTTAATCCAAGAAAATAAAGAAAATCACTCACTGCTGTTGACTGAATTACTTTATAGTTTTAACAAGAATTAATCCTCAGTCAAACCAAAAATTATTCAGACACCAGAAATAATTTTTAATATGTTTTTCTAGTGGGTACAGGACACTATAGTTAATTTATATAAGTGAGTATAGCAAAATAAAATAAACTCTGAAATATTATACCCAAAAAATATTCATACTGTTTACTACCAGTGACATAGAAAAAAATCTGGGACCAAAAATGATTCAGACACTTCGACCTGACCATGTTTTGTTTACATGTTTTTTCTTTAATTTCTAATGCAACCTTTTTACACCACAGACTGAACATAATTAAGTATTGCTTGGTAATTTGTCAACAGACTATTGATAGTTGTGTAGATATTGTCAAACTAACAGTTGTCTGAAGTTTTGTTTGATTGTAATCCATTACATACCTTTCTATCAAAGTTATCTGACATTATCAAGATGAATTTGTTCTGACACAGTTTAATTCTGAGTTCTTGTCATATTTTGTTACCATTTTCTAAACTATAGCAAATAACCGTGATAATGTTGAAAGTGTCTGGATACATTTTGGTTTGACTATATTAATTTTACAGTGAAGACTATCCAGTGTTATTTTACATTTAATTATTCGGTTTCTGTACCTTGACACCTACAAACTTGAAAAAACGTAAACATTGTGTAAATAGCACAAATAAATAAATAGAACGAACATACAGATGAAACAATTTCAAACAGGACCCAGTCGTACAACCCCAGTTCAAGACAGCAGTTCACAACAGTTCATATAAAAGCTCATTTCACAAATGAACAAAGCTGCATTGATGAGTTTGGAGTACAGTGTTTAACAAAACAGAGCAAACGGAAAGACAAAGTGCAATCTGTGGCTATTATTAGCTCTCTATATAAAACATATTGACAGAAAGACAAAGGTTGTGCTGAAAGACACACAATCTTCCAGCCTAGCATAATTTGGGACAAATATAATGTGATTTGATGGGGGGTAGGGGTTGGCTTAGGTTTATGTCCCCAGCAATGTCAAAAGCAAACCCCTATGCCCTTGCTGTCAATACCTGATCCGTTATCAGTCACCGTTTACCTTGAAAGTCTCAACAGGGAAGTTGTGGCCTAATGGTTAGAGAGTCGGACTCCCAATTGAAAGGTTGTGAGTTCGAGTCCCGGGCCGGCAGGAATTGTGGGTAGAGGGAGTGCATGTACAGTTCTCTCTCCACCTTCAATACCCCTTGAGCAAGGCACCGAACCCCAAACTGCTCTCTGGGCGCTGCAGCATAAATGGCTGCCCACTGCTCTGGGTGTGTGTTCACAGTGTGTGTGTGTGTGTGTGTGTGTGTGTGTGTTCACTGCTCTGTGTTTGTGCACTTCGGATGGGTTAAATGCAGAGCACAAATTCTGAGTATGGGTCACCATACTTGGCTGAGTTTCAGTGTGGTCCTCCTAGTTGATATTTTATGCAGGTTAATTGTCTTTTTAGTATCGTCTTTCACAAAACTCGTTGTGTTTTTGATAAAAACCTATTGCTTTCTCATTTCAAGTTGTTTGAAAAGGATTATCCTGAGGTAATTATGCAAAGGTATTGAAGGGGTATAGATGTAGGAATTGTACTGTGTACAAAAACAATCACAGTCAAAGTCACACAGAGTTTTTGTCATACTCAAAATGTGCATGCAGTACAAACAGTTTTCAAAGAGCTCTGACTCTCAGAGCAAAAAGGTTAAACACATGAAGGAGGAGAATTCTCTGCGCATTTCAAAACAACAAGATGACTATTCTCACTCAGGCCCTTTCACCGTCCAGCCATCCCCCACAGGAGTTGGTGGGAATCTCGTGAATAAAGCAGTTCTCCTTTAATTAATTCAAACCTGCTTTTGGAACACAAAGACTCGAGTGAGAGGAGAGCAAGTGTAGTGTAGGGTTTAAAGAGCTCTTAACACACAACCATGCATCAACCATGATGGCCTGAAGGAGTGGAGAACACATTCTGAAGTTCAAAAAGAACCAACCACTGCATTATAGAACCACAGTTCATACATAAGTTAAAAGAATAGTGTTTAATACAACACTATTCTGTATAAGGTTAATACAAGTTAAGATGTTTGATATCATGATTACTGCAGAAAGTTATGTTTTGTGAAGCTGTCTGAGTTGTCCTTTTAGTGGTGGGATTATTATAGGGAAATTAACGAATGGTTATTTTGACATTATTCCTGTAGTCATGTCATAGGTCACATCCCTTTCTGGTATCCCTGCATGGATCATGTGAAAGTAACCAGTTATAGCAGCTTTAAATTGTCGACAGAAGTTGAAAATTGGATTATAACTTTGCACAGACAAGACAAGTACACATTTTATCACATTTCGCATTAAAATATGAATATAAAGTAGCCCCTGAAACTTAATATTACAATAATTTAAAGTAGGATCAGTAAGATTTCTTTTAAAGGGATATGAAAATGAAATGAAAATTCTGTCATTAATTACTCTCCCCCTTGTCGTTCCAAAAACGTAAGACATTCGTTTATCTTCGGAACACAAATTAAAATATTTTTTATGAAACTGGAGAGCTTTCTGACCCTGCATAGACAGCAATGCAACAGCAATATTCCTAGACCCAGAAACAAAAATATTCAGAAACTTTATTCAACAATTCTTCTCCCCCACGTCAATGTCTTCCACCATTCTGGAGAGTACCATCATTAATGAGCATGCTTTCTAGTGAACGTAAATAACACTGATTACATTCTGGGGAAAATGCGCACGCATCTTGGTACTCTTCAAAATAGCAGAAGGTAACTAGGAGAGAAGAATTGTTAAATAAATAGTTTTTTGTTTTCTTTGTGCACAAAAAGTATTCTCATAGCTTTGCAAAATTGAAGTAGAGGCACTGGTGTCAGATGGACTGTTTACTGATGTCCTTCCTACGTTTCTCGGTCTGGGAACATTGCAGTTTCATAGCTGCCTATGCAAGGTCAGAGAACTCTCTGATTTCATCAAAAATATCTTAATTTGTGTTCCAAAGAAGAACAGAGGTCTTACTGGTTTGGAACAACAAGAGGTTGAGTAATTAATGACAGAATTTTCATTTTGGGTCGAAATATCCCTTTAAAGAAGTTAATATTAAAGGGGTCATATGATGCTTTTTTAAAGATCATCATTTTGTGTATTTGGTGTAACAGAATATGGTGACATGCTTTAATGTAAATAGAAGCATTATTTTTCAAATACTGTACATTATTGTAGGTCCTCTATGCCCCGCCTCTCTCAAACGCGTCGTTTTCTACAAAGACCCTCCTTCCGACAAGTGCAGTCTGCTCTGATTGGCCAACTGACCCAGTGCACTGTGATTGGGCGAACACCACAAGTACTCATCGGAAATGTAACGGCCCCTTTCCATAATTGCATAATAACTCTCTCTCTCTCTCTCTCACACACACACACACACACACACACACACACAAGTTGCACAAAACTCGCATTTGAACATTCAATAGCAAATACTTAAACTAATAACAAAACATACAGTAGCTGATTCAGAAGTGCCAGATTGTCGTAGTGAAGTCAGAATTACTTTATCTCCTAGGTTCACAAAACGGTCGTTCATAAAATGTGTTGCTAATTCCTAAATGCATCTACTTTCAGAAGGCCAAATAAAGTGCTTTTGCCTAGATACACACAGCATCTCCCTGACAAAGCTGATTCAACACTAACTGTGTTTACTGAAACCACACCTTCTTTCTCTGCGTGAACATTTGGGTGGCATTACGCAAATATATCCACATAGTGACGTAGACATGTGGAGGCGCGTCTGAACGAGCCGTTTTGGTGTGTGTGTGTGTGGAGGGGGGGGGATGTTAATAAAGAAATTTGATAAAGAATATCTCTTCGGTCTCGAGACTTTAGTTTTTGCAACTTCAGGGATCTTATCTATGCACAATCAGCTTGTAACACTCCAAAGAGAAAGGAAGACTTTAAATGGCATCATATGACCCCTTTAAACATAACAGCAATTTCAAACATTGATAGTAAGAAATGTTGCATGAGAACAAAATCAGCATTAAAATGATTTCTCATAATTTCACTATTTTTTTTTTTTACTGTATTTGTCATCATCAAAAAATAAAAAATGACACTGACCCCAAACTTTTCAACGGTAGTACTCTTGAAGCAAAAGCAGTTAAGACCATTGGTCTACATTTTTAGAGTGAGAGTTCTAGTACTTCCTCTATGACATCACTGTGTTTGTCTCATTGATTGAGGGTCCCATTGTCACTGACAATAGCAGTAAAGCAACAGGAGACAAAACAACCCAATGTAGACCACTCAGCTGCACACAGAGAGAGGAACATATGGGCAACAGTACATCAACATCTCTCCTCCGCCCCCATGACAGACGCAACACTTTCTGCTTCAACTCGGACTCCTGTACCAGTAGTCAACAGCCACAAATAAGGCCTGAGCAGTTCATTACGCAGTCCCAGCACTAAGGCTTATCAGAATAGGAAGTATGGAAATGCATACAGACGTGTGAATACACCACACGCCCATTCACTGAAGGCTTGGAGCCAGCAGTCAGATCCGTCTCTCTCAGGTCTACGTGCTAAAAGTAGATCTTTAAGATCTTCCAGTCCAATCACATGAAACACGGCTGCTCCCTAATTACTATTATGAGCATGTTGAGCGGAAAACACCATAAACAAACAAACACCAAGAGCAACGATGGGAGGACAGAATAAGGCCAAAACAAAAAGGGTCCCGCTTTCTCTGCTGGATATTTAAGAAGTTATTAAACATGTTTATCTGTGTACATTTTGACATTAAGGTGACTAAGGTTTTATATTTAAACATGAATTTGTTTGTTTTTTAAATGAGCTGTTTTTGATAAAATAGTGTTTTGTTGTACAGGTAATACACTCATTGATAGTTGTTCTTGTTATACATTCATATTCATAGACTACTATAGTCACACAATAACTGCCAATTTCTAATGGACCATTCTTTTGTTGAGCAGGAAGGGGTGAGAAGAGATGTCAAGCCCCAAACCCCCTGCTACCCATCAAGGATGTGACCTGCAGTGCTATTTTCAGTCTGAGAGTCAACTAGTGAGATTTGTGACATATTAATCACAAATTTATTAAAGTCCTCAGCAGTGGCTACCACTTTTTTTTTCCACATGAGCAACTCAAAAGACAACAGATGCTGCTGCTGTGAGACTTTATAATACACACACACCCCACTTAACATCAGCTCTTATCAGCTGCTGAATGTAACACACAAAGTGTCACAATTCGCAAGCTTAGACAATCATATTTAGCGTTATTTGTTAAAAAAAAAATTACATTATATTTTTTAAATTATAATAGAAATTTATGTAGTCTAGATAGATAGATAGATACATGCATACATAAATACAAAATTAGAGGAAATTTGAATAACTGTACCACAACCATTTGTATTTTTTTTCCCTTACCTGGCTAAAGGTTGTAGCTTCTTCAAGTGTGCAAATTATGAAATATACTCCTTGTGCAGTCTGTTAGTAAGAGTTTCTCAGTTCCACAGCAAGCATAGCGACCTAGCGCACAGATTCACCCTGATGGACAACAAGTTGAACGTGAAAAATAATGTTGCTACTGACCTCCCACTATGAGCTGTGCCGGTGTTTCCCAAGCAATCTTACAATCTCCTCCAAGTCCCTCTCTCGCCTGCTCACTCTCTCTCCTTAGTTCAGCCCCCAAGGGAGTGATTTGGATTTGCCAGTCACACCCTCTCCAATGGGCGGAACTTATGGAGTCATCTCACAACTGACTAGCCAGCCCCTGCCCCCAGCAGCGCTCTCCTCTCTCATGTGCCCAGTCCAAACATTACTGGCCTTTCTTTGCTCAAGTTAACTTTTTGGACAAGTATTACACATCTGTGTTGTGTGTCAAATGAATGCTAAAGATGTCAATGTTAAAACTTAAAATAGTCTAAAAATTGATATTTTACACCTAATATGGTCGTCAAAAATGTATTTAACTGTCAACCAATGCTTTTTCAGAAAAGGTCAATCAGAATGGCTAAATGTTTTTTCTCTTCTTTTCTGTTGTCTGTGAGGAACAGAATTTCCCATCTCTTTGTCCTCGGATTCCTCTTCATTGTCAGTGGGATGATAACAAATGACGGAGGCAAAGTTCCTTCCCGAATGATTCAGGCAGAGCGATGGGGTGCGGTGTGAACTGAGTAAAGTCTGATGAGAGTGCGGTGAACATGTCATTCAATTACTGTCGGTGTGTTGTGAAAACCATTGTGCAAACATCCAGATCCAAAGCTAACCATTTTTATACATTTCTAGTATTGTAGGGTTGTATATAAATACCAGAAGTGCCTAAGCACTACACAACAATGAATTCACTACTTACAAAGTGTGTGCACTAGAAACACTGAAAAGGATACATCTGGATTGAAATGGGCCTCCTTAAGTTACAGCACACCTGCCTAGAGTACCATTTGTCAAGTGTCAAAACCAGACATTGTCCTGAAAACAGATATATATCTGTCAAAGATACCACTCAAAGCACTGTTATCAATCTTCAGCTCCATGCAATTAAACATGCACACTTTGAAATTTAGCGTTTATTATGTGACATGGGCAATAGATCACTAATAAAGGAGAGTTATGGTGAATCTGTCAACATGTCGGTTTTGTTCAGCCCTTGAGTTCTCAAGTAATGTAGTACAGACACAACCAAAGATAGCAATATCCACAACGAATGATAAGTCTGGTAAAACAGCTTCACATAAAGTAAATCTCTAAATTCTAATTGCACATTAACAACAGTTACAGTTACTTGCTTTTAATAACAAGGTCTTCTTCGCCTTGACTTGTATTTTCTTTATTGGAACTTACACATATACTGTAAATAACATAAAGCAGTCCTGCCTGCTGATTTGATGTCAATATCTCTACTGTGGTATAAACAGTAGTGCACAATCTATAGTGCTTGACACACTTCTACCATTTCATGGCATTTACCATCATGCCATAAGGCCAATGATTGAGAGCAGACATTCTTTGCTTTAATCTGATGATCCCATCACCTTAGGCGCCTTGACGTGGAGTCAGACCGCCTGACTGGACCTATACAGCCTCCAGCTGAGCAGTTTTGACTGGAGGACTGGATTCAGTAATTTGACTAGTAGCTCAAAATTCAAACAGGTAATAGAAGACACAGTTACAGATGAGAACACCTCAAACATAATGGTTTGTTTGTAATGGTGCATTTGATATATTCTGACCTCATTGGTAACAATATAAGCTTTTTAAAGCAATGATAAAGTTGCCATGAAATCTATTTTAATTATATATTTTTTCATACACTTTAATATTTGTTATCAATTCATTGGTGCAAATTATTTTAAAAGTAAAGAAAAATCATATATATTTTTTTAAAGTTCTCTGAAACTCTTTAGGTGACATGAATTAGGAAAATTATAAATAAATTAAATAAAAATGACATCTTCAAATATTATTATTTTTTGTTGTTTTTTTTTAGAAGTGTCCATAATGCAATGTCATTTTTGCAGTTGTTTTCCTTACCTTTCCTTGCAGTTGAGTCATTACGTGATTATTGAGTTAATCTGTTATTATAAGTATTAACTTGCAGTTTCTAATAAAGTTTAGCCTGACTACGTCAGGCTTCCTACTTCCGCTCAATTTCATTTCACTTCTGTACTCAGTCTGATACAGCGTCAGAGCTTTCTGTTTGCCACCGGTCTGGAAACAGCCGGGCCAATCAACGAACAGAGGGCGGGCTGAGAGCCGTGACGTAAATGCTAAGCGCCGAGTTTTACATTGTAGGTTAGAGAAATCGAAAACCGGAACGACGTTTACAGTGGAAGTTCAATCATAGATTTGAGTTCGATGCATGATGTCTGTGGTTCGCGGCTGTACAGGGGCATAACATACGTCATAACTAAACGTATCTGATTGGCTTACGGGTAACCAATGATTTTAAACTTCAGACAAGCGCCCCCTAGCGAGAGAGAAAACACTTCTCTATTATGCCATTCCAGACTCTGTCTACGAAGCAAAGTGAAGTAGCAGAGTCTGGTATTACCAGGCTAAATAAAGTTACCAGTAAACAGACAAATAACTATTTTTACTTTGATTTGGAGCTTGGTGAGCAATTTTGAAAGCAATTTTGTATTGAACTATTTTATGTATTTATTTTCCAGACTATAAGTCGCACTTATTTCATAGTTTGGCTGGTCCTGCGACTTATAGTCAGGTGCGACTTACTTATCAAAATTAATTTGACATGAACCGAGAGAAATGAACCAAGAGAAAACATTACTGGATTGGTTCTAAATAAATGCGACTTATAGTCCAGTGCGACTTATATATGTTTTTTTTTCCTCGTCATGACATATTTTTGGATTGATGCGACTTAAACTCAGGTGCGACTTATAGTCCGAAAAATACGGGTATGTGTTTCCATACAGGAACAGAAACACATTTTGGAATGGAATGCATCAATATGAGCACAAGACAAAGTCTGTGTCTCACAAACAGTCACAGTGTTCCTTAGAAGGGATATAAAGCTCATCTATTTCTGCCTCTCTCTTTTTTTACTGGTTCCACCCAAGGCTGAGAGTTAGAGCAGTTATCAAAGTATGAAATGTTATCTTGCCCCATTCCACAACATGTAATCATTCAGGCAAAGTTTTTTTTAACAAGAAAATCAGAATTTCCTCTCATGACTCATTTTCTGAATCATAAAATTGTTGATTTTACTAACTGAAATCAGATTTTAAGTCTTTACAAAATTCTTATTTGTGCAAGCATGTGTATCTTTGTGTATCATGGAAGAATAATTAAAAAGCTGTATTAAACCGTGTTATTGGATAAAACCATGTTAAAATGTGAGCAATAACTTGCCAGCTTTATCTTATGGCCTGTGCCTCAGATAAACATGATGTGGAATCTGCTTGTCATGACTGGTATTTTCCAACACTGGCAAATGGCTTTTTAGCAGTGAGCACCGCTACATCTGACCTGTCGGCTTAAAGTCTAGCTGTCATCAGATGGAGTTTAGCTGCTACTTATACATGGTCAAGCACAGTCATATTGATGGACTAAGTGGCCGCTGGTGACTGCTTGTCCGATTCCAGCCCCACATTCTTTCTTATACAAGTGCAAATCTATTCTAGGTCTCTGGATAAATATGGCTAGTGAAAGTAAAATGATCTTTACCAGGAAGGAGAATTGATATAGACTGTATTCAGAGTAGACAACATATTCACATTCATCTAATTTTAACAACTTTCTGGAGATTTTGTCAGCAGGAAATTTATTAAGATTTTAGCACCAGAATAGCCAGACACAGAAACAGTTTCTTCCCTCAGACAATCCATCTCATGATCACTTAACAATAATCTTGGAACACAAAACACTATATACATTACCTAATTAACACCATACTTGTTAAAATGGGTGGAGTCAACCCATTTTACTTCCATGTGATGTATTTCAGAGTATTTTATAATTATATTTTATCAGGATTGTAAAAATGTATATATCACAGGTGGTTAAAACAGAAAAAAAAAATAAGATGGCTTGATGATTTCAGCCAAACAAGGAAAGCTTCAACAGAGGTGGAGTAAGTTTTGATTATACATAATCCAAAGACATTTTTAACATTTTTTTTTTTCTTGAGACTAATGTGCATTGATGAATCATTCACATTAAGACAAGGTACATGCATTAACGAGGTAAAAAAAAAATATTGAAATCCTCAGATGTATTTTTTCCATTAATGCATTTTGTGTTTTTAGAATAAATCAAATGTGGCATCTGCTCTGAGTCAAGTCTTTTGGGCATGTTGTTGAACTTGATAAATGCTAACAAATCCCTCCTAAACATATTTAAACATTGCTCAGAAGAATAATGGACACTTTCTACAGGTGAAATTTGTCTATCAGACAAAAGAGTTTAATGCGGGTATCTGAAAAGACTGGGGACTTTTTGCCCCAGTATCATCCGTCATGAAAGATATATTTTGAACATGTATCAAGTTTCAAAACAGAGGTTTTTTTAAGAGGGGCCCAGCTGTTCATTCTGGCTGGGAAATGTGTTTGTTTATGAAATGCTGGCACAGAGCTGAATGTGACTGAGGGGTGATGGAGCTGATGCCAGCTCTATACTCTCACACCCAATATGAGCGCATGGACAGGGAAGAGCTTTCCCACAAAACGCCCAAGACACGCCCAGAATATATCCAAGAGACACCCTGGGCTTTCATCTAACTGTGATTAGTTTTCTCACGTTTTCTCACAAGGCTATTTAGAATTATGCTGCTTTTTCTAATGCTTATGCTGGATTAGGTTTTACAAAGCACCCAAGTGCTTAATGAAAGAACTGCATAATTGGGATTTAATTTGAGCGTATATCCACTCTGTAATTCAACTATTTTCATGCTTAGTCTTAATCATAGTTTCTGCAACAACAGAACATATATTGGATAATAAATAATAATAAAAAAAATTATGAAACCCACATAGAAGGATGCATTGCTGACCTTGGAGCTTATGTAGCTCAGAACTGCTTATGTATGGAATTTTATATACTCTATGGTGGCAAAGCACGAATCTGCAATCTCCGCTGAGAGCAGGGAAGGCAGTGAGCCAACCACCCATTTAATAGCATGCTTCATTTAATAGCAAACTCCAGCCCTTCTACACAAGTGCAGCCTGTCATCATTGCACATCACTGCAAAAAGTGTTGCAAATACATGTGAGTACTGTGTTTATGCTCTGGCACACACTTTTCAACTACACAAAAAGCACCAAATAAAATAATGCCTGAAGCTAAATGAATACTGGAATAAAGAAAAAAAAAAATCATCATTTAGACATTTACTTACTCTCAAGTGATGTCAAACCTGTATGTCTTTCTTTCTTCTAGGAAACACAAAAATATGTTTTGTAGTATAGAAAAACAGTGATTGTCAAATTCCAAAAAAGAACAGTTCATATATGTACCATAAAGTAGTCCATATGCAAAACAATCATGTGGCTTTAGAAGTCGAACAGACCACTTTTTTCTGCTAAACGTATTCTTTTTGCTTGCAAATGATAAAGGTTTGGAACAACATTAGGGTGAGTAAACAAATGACAGATGTTTCATTTTTGAGTGTTCAATTAAATTTGGACTTTAGAAGGTTGAAATGCTTGGGAGATTGATTTCAAATAACTATAAAAGTGAAAGGGTAAGAAAAAACTTTGAAGTACATAAAATACTAAATTGGTCGTTTCTGGAAATAATGGTGTTTCAATAAATATATGTATTTTTCAGTATAAGATTTGAATATACAGCTGTTAAAATAATATTGCCAGCTGAAATTGTATGTGTAACATTTGAATTTCTCACAGGATGTGAAGGATACAGGAGCTGAATGGAGACGCTACTAGAATGGGATGGGGTAAAGGTGTCGAACCCAATTTAAACGGACCACCTATTGAGTCCTCAAACAGCCAAAACATTTCAGGGAAACAATGGTTATTGTCCTCAAGCATGGGACCATGCCAGTAGAGACCAGACATTTTTTTAAAATTGACAGTTAGTTTTCAGACTGCTCAAAGCTTTTGCTTATGCTGTAACCCTTTTTAAGTTTGTGTTTACTTAATTTGTAATATTAAATAACCCAAGCATCAATAGCTGTTCAGCACTATTCCTATTGTATAAAACTTAAAAAACATTTTATCTGCAAAGTTGCTGATCCAAGACATCTAATTCAACAGCCCAGTGTCAGAGTCTCTATAGCAATAGAGTCGAGGCAGTATGTTATGCCTGGGAAACGAGCCTTGGCCTGTCAGCCCACTGTTTGTATGTGTGTGTCTTGACATGCTTTTTAAGGACTTAATTACACACAGTGGAGGGTTGCCCCCACAGCAATGCTGACTGCCGGGGTTGCGGGATGGGTGAAAGATTTTATAATCACCTGGCAGCTCCTGAACACAGCACCGTGTGTCTGCTCCTCCTCTACATAGACACTTGTCTGTGTGTCTGTTTGACTGAAGGGTAGGGGTGGCAGTGTTGCCAGATTTTTCAAAAAATAATAAACAAGCTCAGAAAAAGTGACCTGCCTCATTAAAATAAGCAGCATGTCAGTTTTGTGCTCTTAGTGATGGGTGGTTGGTGGTAATACAGGTGCATCTCAGTAAATTAGAATGTTGTGGAAAAGTTCATTTATTTCAGTAATTCAACTCAAATTGTGAAACTTGAGTATTAAATAAATTCAATGCACACAAACTTAAGTAGTTTAAGTCTTTGGTTCTTTTAATTGTGTTGATTTTGGCTCACATTTAACAAAAACCCACCAATTCATAACAAATTTCAATACTTCACAAGACCAATAAAAAAAAATGTGATTGGTTTGTGGCACTGCTGAGATGGTATGGAAGCCCAGGTTTCTTTGACAGTGGCTTTCAGCTCATGACAATAGCCCATAGATTGCTGGCCAATCAAGTGCACCAACACCATGGTCATTTAACCAACTTTGTGTGGGCAGGTGCCAAATCCTACTGGAAAATGAAATCAGCATCTTCAAAAAGTTGGTCAACCGAAGGAAGCATGAAGTGCTTTAAAATTTCTTGCTAAATGGGTGCAGTGACTTTGGTTTTAAAAAAAACCCAATAATCCAACACCAGCAGATGACATTGCACTCCAAATCATCACAGACTGTGGAAAATTAACACTGGACTTCGAACAACTTGGGTTATGAGCTTCTCCATCATTCCTCCAGACTCTATGACCTTGGTTTCCAAATGAAATACAGAACTTGCTTTCATCTGAAAAGAGGACTTTGGACCACTGGGCAACCGTCCAGTTCTTCTTCTCCTTAGCCCAGGTAAGACGCCTCTGATGTTGTCTGTGGTTCATCAAATTCCATGACATTTCTTTGTGTTGTGGGCCTTAACCCCAACCTCAGTCCATTCCTTGTGAAGTTCACTCAAATTATTTAATAGTTTTTTCTTAACAATCCTCATAAGGCTGTGGTTTTCTCAGTTGGTTGTTCATCTTTTTCTTCCACCCTTATCCTTTTACTCAACTTTCTGTTAACATGCTTGGATACAGCACTCTGTGAACAGCCAGCTTCTTTGGCAATGAATGTTTGTGGCTTACCCTCCTTGTGAAGGGTGTCAATGATTGTCTTGTGGACAACTGTCAGAGCATCAGTCTTCCCCATGATTGTGTAGCCTAGTGAACCAAACCATTTTGAAGGCTCAGGAAACCTTAGCAGGTGTTTTGAGTTGATTAGTTGATTGGCATGTCACCATATTCTAATTTGTTGAGATAGTGAATTGGTGGATTTTTGTTAAATGTGAGCCAAAATCATCACAATTAAAAGAACCAAATACTTTATGTGCATTGAATTTAATTAATAAACGAGTTTCACAATTTGAGTTGAATTTCTGAAATAAATGAACTTTTCCACAACATTCTAATTTATTGAGATGCACCTGTAGATTAAGGATAATTCCTTATTTCATTGATTTTATTTAATATAGAAAAAAAAAATTTTGCATCTTAATTTTTTTTTTTATAATTTATTTTAAAAAAAAATCCTATTCTTAAAAAAAAATTTTTTATGCATTCAACTGGCCATTTAGATTAATTGGGAAAAAGGTGTTTTTTTTCTTGTAAACGATGAAAATAAATTATAAAATGTAAAGTGTGGCTTGATTGTCATCAGATGTAATGTTTTTTCTTGATGGTTTTCAGACATACTTTATTGTACTATGTAACAATGTCAAAAAAGTAATTTTTATAAGCAATTATAAAAATCCATATTGTTTCAAAGTAGCTTTTAAAAAATTGTGACCGTAAAGCCCCCCATAAGCAACTTTACAATGAATGTACTTGTGCTAATAATTGACTAGTTATACAGCATGTAATCCAACTCGTGTTCATTTAATACATTAAATTATACAATTTTCACTGTCAGTAAGTCGATGTTTAAACTGTAAGTATAACGATTAGTTTAATTTTTCAAGTCAATGCTAAAAAATGTAGACATGTCAACTCTGAGGGGGGTAGTTTGATGTTAGGACTTCTTTGTGTGTGAGTGTGCAGAAGCATGTCCATTCATGACTCACTATCAGTGTTGACAGTAAATGCTTCTTATGTTTCTTAGTGTTCTCTGATGAGCCGTTATCTCCATAATTTCAGCATGCTGATTAGATGTGTATCACTTTCAAGGCTTTGAGATGACCTCTTGAAGATCTTGAGGATAGCATAATTATGTTTGTCTCAGATTAAAACTTTTCCACCAAGCTGAGCTGGCAATGAGTTTATGTATAGGCACTACCATTACACACACACAATATTCCACAGGGAGATCTATCACACACTCCAATGCTTAGTTTTGTGAGCTAATCCCTGTTGATTTGACCCCATATGCATGTGTCCCCATGCCTGCAGCCTGAACTGCTCTCACACCCTACAGATAGCCTTGCTGTGATTAACGAAGCTCTTCAGTGTCACATGCTGTCCAGTAGAAGAATGGCTATGGAGCAGCAGACTCAGCCCAGCCAGAGAAAACATCCATAAATATAAGCTCCTGCTTCTGTTTTAACCGCTGTGGTTTATGAGGAGGTGTGTGCATGGAGATAGATTCTTTAATTGCTGGTTGAGTTTAATGATTCTTTTACAACTTTTTTATTTTAAAAAGCCCTTATAAATAGCAGAAGCCAAGTCAGTTCAGTAAGCTGCCACCCCTTGAGCAGCTATCATCTATGTTGGCAATAGGGATACAAGTGAAGCTTGTACCTACTCTACCAATGAAAAGTTTGGGGTTAATAAGATTTGAATTTTATTTTTTTAATTCTTTATTTATTTAATTAATTATTATTATTATTATAATTTAAAAAAAAGAAAATGTTACTGTTATTCAGCAAAGATATATTAAAGTGACAAAAAAGACAAAAAAAAACTGAAAAAATATGTTAGTTTCCACAAAAATATTAAGAACGGAGCACAACTGTTTTCAACATAATAAATAAAAAATGCTTCCTGAGCATCAAATTAGCATATTCGATTTTTGAAGGATCATGTGACACTGATGACTGGAATAATGCCTGCTGAAAATCTAGCTTTGCTATCACAGGAATAAACTTCATTTTATTATTACTACATTTTATTTTAATTTCTATTCAGTTCCACAATATTATGGTTTTTACTGTATGTTTGATTAAATAAAATCAGCCTTAGTGAGGATAAGAGACTTTTTTCAAAAACATTGAAAAATCGTACTAACCCCAAACTTGTAAACGGTAGTGTACCTAAGTGGGAAAAGACCGGGACTGACCTCTTTTTGTTTCACGCTCTCGCAGCACTTGGATACTGGAGAGAATGTGGATGCGATGGAGACGACTTTGGACCCCCATACCCAACAGATCCATCTCTGTAAGGTGCAGTAAGTCCTAAAGAGAGACGAAAACAGAGTTGAAGTGGTTTAAATATGTGGTGAGAATGACAACGGCTAGAACTAATGGCCATCTATCATTCACACACAAAAACAAACATCAGAAAAGCGTATGTTTTAAGCTAGCGGTGTGTGATTACGGACTGTGCTTCGCCACTCCTCAAAGCCAGGCCTCGTGTGGCTTTCAAACGATACATTCCTTTCGCTTCTGACACAACAAAAACGCACGGCTATGTTTTAGACGGCATCTCTGCTTTCATTGTTCCTGGCAGGACAAAACAAGAGCTGTTTAATTGAAGGTTATGTGCTATTTTCTGCTGTTTAGTATTTACAGTGCACATGCCAAAGCATTCCTTCCAAAATAAACAATAACAAACATGTGCTTTCACAGCATATTGGGTTATTTGGGACTGCCCATATTTTGTCAATGCAACTAAAATTGGTTTGCTCAGATTTTTGTGGCTGCATTCCAATTTGCATACTATCCATCCTAAATATGCAAGATTTGAATTTGTTTGTGTTTTGAAATTAGCCATTTCTGTGGATTGTATATTGTAATGTTTCCTTTCATGGAAATGACAAAGATATCGGTACACAGGAGAACATAAATTATGTAGAAAGGATTTTCACTCAGAAATTGCTAGTAAATGTCACAATTTATTACAACGAAAAAGAATGTAACATTGAATTAAACATGACATTTTGAAGTAGAAAGACTGCAATCCTGAAAGCAAGATTTCATACTTTAACTCTTGTTCTTGTAAATTGTTCTCCAATAGTTTATTTACAACTTTGTTTTTACTTGGGTAAATGTTATTTTAAACATTCTATACTCCAATTCTAATGTTGTAATGCCTGAATATACTTACTATTGAATTTAAAATGACCAATTAAAAGTTTTAGTATATTATTTTTAATAAAGAAAAAAGAGAAAAAAAATCATTTAAAGCTGCAGTCGGTAACTTTTGGTGCTCGCGTCTGGCGGAAGAACACTGTGTGACGGATAAATACTACAAAATAAAATGATACAACTGGCATAAAAACTGTGGCCTTCATGTGACCAAGATGTAACAGAGAATCCTGCCTTTTTCTTCAAAATAAAATATTGTTATGGCTCAGCGCACTTCTGCCTGTTATTTGTTTTGCAAAAATCCACAGCTCCCGGCTCTTCTGGTCCAATCAGCGCAAGGCTGTGCCACAAAGTTGTTTTGTGTTGAAAATGTAAAAAATATATATAATAAGCGAGTACATCATGAATCCATTTTCCAAACCGTGTTTTTGTCTTATCCTGAATCACTATGGTACCCCTATAATAAGTGTTTGTATTTGGACTATTTTAGTCTGGTTGGGGTCGGCAACGCTGCAGAGTATCACAGTACCTGCGTGACTTGCCATAGATGTAAACAGAGAGAAGTAGCTCCGGCTACAATGTTCTTCCGCCAGACGTGAGAACCAAAAGTTACCGGCTGCAGCTTTAAAATGTCCTGGTAATCTTAGTGCTGTTCATTCTCATTATTCAAAGGCCTTTACCAAGTCATACGTTAAGCTGAGCTATGAGAATCCGTGTGAACTCTGTTTTGCAGAATTGGTGCAGTGAGGTGAAGAAGTGTTGATCTAACTTTGGAGTTGCAGATGCATGCTGCATTGCTCTCTTTGTGTGTTTTATCTCATCTGCTCCAATGGATCGAATGGATTCTACCCAGAATCTCCTACATCAGCAGCAAGTACTCTTTCCCACTGCCATGTCTCTGTTTTTACAGGCTAATTTGGAGAAGCAGAGAGAAGGGTGGTGGACAGGGACAGACAGAGTGGCAGACAAAAAAGAAAGCCAGTGAAAGGCCAAACGAGGGGATAACATGCTGGTAAGGGCCCATTGTTCATCTGCCTTCAACCCACAGCTAAAACCCACAGCTAAATCTAACAAGCCATGACAAAGCCTCTGCACACTCAACTCTTTATTTACCATGTCTGGTGTCATATCAATCTCTCATGCTGAGACTTCAAAAACATGTCACTAAGCATGCAGCTTTTCAGACACCTCCTCTTGAGTGAACAGGTAGATATAAGAGATGTGCTACTATGTTGTTGTTTTGGCAGAAGGTTTGTAGATCTTAAAGGGTTAGTTCATCGAAAAATGAAAATTATGTCATTAATGATTCATCCTCATTTCGTTCCAAACCGAAAGAACCGAACTTCCCATCACTACTGGTGATCCAAAAACTGATGCAACCGGTTCTTGACTCGAGAACGAGTCAATCGTTTGTTCGTTATCTGGCTCTGCTCGATGTTCATCTTCAGTTCTCTCTTCACAGCAGTTCAGTCAGGTACTGTTTGAGTAAATGGATTACTCCGGGATATTGGTTTTGGTTGAACTCAGAGGGAATGTCAGCCACATTAAAAAGTTAACAGCTTAAGTCATTTGTGGATTAATGCATATTGGAGATGCAAACCGTTTAAAACGATTCAGTTCGATTTGGTGAACTGGTTCAAAAAGATCCGGTTACATTGAATGATTCGTTCGCGAACCGGATATCACAAACTGCTTTGTTTTGAACTTTCTCTCACAACAGACACGGAAGATAAGATCATGTTGAATAAAGTCGTAGTTTTTGCTATTTTTGGACCAAAATGTATTTTCGATGCTTCTAAAAAATTCTAACTGACCCTCTGATGTCACATGGACTACTTTGAAGATGCTTTTATTACCTTTCTAACCATGGACAGTATATCATACATAGGTTTTTAATGGAGGGACACAAAGCTCTCGGACTAAATCTAAAATATCTTAAACTGTGTTCCGAAGATGAATAGAGGACTTACGGGTTTGGAACGACATGAGGGTGAGTTATTAATGACATAATTTAAAAAAAAAATTTGGGTGAACTATCCCTTTAAGTTCCTGAATTTTAATAAAAAAAGCACTGAATTGAAATTTAAAACAGAATTTATGGAAGCTATATAAATGTGTTTGTTGGTGTATAAGTCAAACATATTAGTCACTCAAATCAGTTATAAAATAAAGGGAAAACAGCTCTTTCATCATTGGTTAAAGTGGTAATGGATACTTAATAGCTGTTTTATTGGTGCTGTTCTTCATCCAGGCTTTACCCTGCACTCCATTAGTGAGTTGGAATCACGGAAATATGATTCACCGTTAATGTGCATTGCACAAAGCAATCAGCGAGCCTTTAATGGACATGTACTGTAGTTGTCTCAGAGTCAACACTGCTGTTGTTTCTGATCCACTGTTCATTTCTTTCTTGGCAGTTGAGTGTTTTTTTTTTTCTTTCTAGAAAATAGAGCTGGTTAAATTGTAAAGTGGATAATTGTGTGGAAGACAGTGACTTATATCTTGTTATTTGTGGAGCATACAATAAATTATTTCAGAGCTGAGCAACTGGAATTCTTTATAGGGCACTGAAAATGAGTCACCTGGGGCTCATGCTGTGTGTGACAGGTGGTGATCAAAATGTTTCCATTACATACAACTATCATGGTTCTGGTTAGAATGAAAATGAAAATTATGTTTTGTGTTACAAATACATTAATGTAGGGGTGTCCAGGGCCGGATTAACCATACGGGCAACTGGGCAATTGCCCAGGGGCCAAGACCTCTAAAGGGCCCAGGGCAGCAAGGGCACGAGCAAAATACTGTATCTGGTAATCTCTCGCTTTATATTAAACGAACTCTCAACACAGGCTTTTGCGCTGCACAGAGAGACGCTGCGCTGCCTATGACTTTGAACGTGAGTTGAGAGCGGTTGAGAGTCTTAAATTAAGACCCTCTCCTCATTGGTCAGTCCGCATGAGGTGGGTCAAATGTTACGCCGGGCGGGTTACGTCAGGTGTTGCTACAACAGAAAAAAATCTGACATGGAGAAGCCAAGTGGGAGCGCGAAGCGGAAATTAAAAAAGGAAAGGACATCAGAAACGTAGAAAATTTAAAGTATATACCTAAAATAAGAAAATTTCTTCACTCCTGTTAATGTTGCCGACAGATCTGTTAAGTCAGCTCCCGTCAACGACGAGGACAACTCAGGTATCCAGGACTTTTCTACACCGCCAGCTTACGTTTACAGCCCAGAGAGCGAAGAGCATTTCAAATTCAAACATGCACTTCGTTATTATTTAGGACTAAAAATGTGTGTTTTGCCAGATTATGTAGCATTTTTTTCTGTCTTGTCTTCTTCAGAGAAATTGACAGATTTTTAAATGTTTATGTAGCAAAAATGTTTAACTGGTTAATTGTGCTGTGATATGTTGTTGTTCTATTTTAAAACAAGTTAAAATGAGCTTAGGATAAAAATGTTTATAAGCAGATAATCGTGATACTGGATTTTATTTATTTATTTTTTGCTTGAGGTGCCAGCTTCATTAAAATGCTGTAAATTGTTGTGGAGGGGTAAACGGGCAGATTTCAAATTGTTTGTGTTGGACTAATAACTTGATTGCCTTGTTGAATTCTGAGGAAACAGGGTCACCCTGTCAGGGTGATTTCTGCTTAAAATGAGCTGAGGACCAAATTGTTTCTTGATGTGTTGTCTGTGGTCTTCTGTTATAGCTCTATCAATTCAATACATTTCTATGGGGAATAAATGTTGTTTAATAAACAATGGTTTGAAAGTGGTTGCTTATTTATTCATTTTTGTGAAAATGGAGGATATTTCCCTCCCTCTCAATGTAGTGGGTCAATTTTACCAGATTATACAGATGCTGATGAGTTTTGTTTTCATAGCATCATATGTGAGTGAATGTCTTTGATAGGGGACATAGTAGTGCATTTGTAGTTCTATGAGCATTTAAATATTTGTAAATCGAAATACACCTGATGACAGTTAGAATTTGAAGTATTGAGTATATTTTCTGTTTATTACAGTAATACATTCTGTATATGACCATATTATGGTGATCCTGGGGTCGTGATGATGGGGCCCTTGAATATTGTTGCCCAGGGTACAACAAAGTGTTAATCTGGCCCTGGGGGTGTCTGATCCCGCTCCTGAGAGTTCATCTGCAACCTGTTTCATCACAGCTAACGGTTTAGTTATCCTTAGGATCTTGATTAGCTGGTTCAGGTTTGTTTAATTATGGATAGAGCTAAACTCTGCAGGTGGTTCTCAAGGAAATACATTGGACAACCCTATACTAATGTAAATGGGATGCCCAAAAATGTATCTGAAATGGAGTATTTGGAGTATTATACTATATTGGACACAAACCTTTAACAAAAAAAAACTCTCACTCTCCTCCTGATTATTTAAAATGTTACACCAGGAATTGAAGATAAAAAGTAAAGTACAGTATTCGTGCAATGTAGAGTGAAGTTTAAAATTTAGGAATATGTGTGTGGTTAAAGTATTTTGTTGGCAGTAGCTTTAGAAGTGAAGTTTAGCACTATAGTCAGGTCAAGCATGCATACTGGTACACAAAAATACTTTCAGAATCTTTGTTTTACTTCTGTTCCTGGACGCACTTACAGGTGAAGTGTGCTGCCAAGAGTATATGGCTGAAAATACATATGTCAGATCAGCTGGTCTAAATTCAGTGAAATGCTTTGAACGGAATCTCAGCGTGCTTTCCCGAGTTCAACCACAGAGTTTAGATTTCACTTTTCTGTAAGGTTTGCTGCTTTTCAGAGCTCACTTTGACTTTGAAGTTGTTTATGATTATAAATAATAAAGAGAAGCTCACAGGCAGTCATGCAATTTCAAATAACTATTTTTGAATAATTGCATGACACAGTGAGAGGCATGCAGCTCTGTGTGCATGTGTGTGTAAGCATGTGCATGTGTTTCTAAACTCACAGTGTGTGCTGACTTTACCTCCACTCCATCATATTCTTCATCGAATAGCGAGCAGTATTGCGGTAGCCCCAGCTGACTTAACCATTTCGAGATGGACATGTGCTTCATGATGGAATTTTATCCAAATGTTGCCTCTAATGCCCCTCTGTATGGAAGGCTAGAAGAAAAGCAAAGCATTATTTGCATTAATATTGTGATTTACTTAATACTTTTTTCAAATAGACTGGAGATACATTTTGGGTCATGTCTCACTGGTCTAAACCACATCAGGTTATTTTCCTATATAGCATGATGAGTTATCTGACACATGACATTCGAGTCATTATTTGGCCTTGCCTTCAGTCACAAATGAAAAAAATTGTACAGAATCATCCTGGAAGCTAACAAATCTGTCTGCACATTCTTTCTCAATGAACCCTGGGGGTCCGCAAAAAGAAAGTACATGGTACTTAAGGTAAGCAAAGCAGTCCCAAGAAATCTAATAAGCAGTTTGAACGGTTTCATTATGATTAAGAAGTGATTCACAGTGCAGTTTTGTGCATGAGTGTGAGCATGTGTGATGGGTGGAGCACATGTGCATAAATGCATATGTGCAATTTGTGTGCTTGCATGACTCTGGATGTCCTCCCTCTTACTGACTGTGAAACCGCACTATGGATTTATGGTGTTGGCATAGGCTTTAATTACTATATGAACCAGCTCCCCTTAGTTTAATAGCTTATTTATGATAAGGCAGCATTTCTACTCCTTTTCTCCTTCAAAAACTCTAAGTATGATTGGTCACATCACCAGACATTTCTCTTCTAATGGACATAATCTGTGTGGGCAGTTATGCACATATCAGAGATGTATGTCTTCTTTTTAAAGGCATGAATTCTAACACAAACAAATTACCAACAAAATGCGGAGGAATTAAATTATTAAATAAGTTGGATGAGGCAGCGGAGTGTTTTTTCAAATCTTGGCATGATATGTCCAATCATTTAAAAGATCACCCAGAGAGGAGGCCATTACAGTTATTAGTATGTGAGTGTGAGTGTGTGCGTATGAGAGAGAGAGAGAGAGAGACAGAAAGAGTGTGTATTTATAGACTGGATGGGCTCCTCGCAGAAGGCCCTGTCACCTTGCCTGAGAGAAGTGCTTTGTCAAGGGTTACTCCTGCCAACAAAAGAATCCACTTCACAAATCACACAACTAATCATACCCCAAGCATCATCGCATGCTCTGTCTAGTACTTCATCATGACAGGAACATAGTTTCAGACAAGCAATATGACTGCTTATAATATTGCTCCTACACAACAGTTCAATAAATAAAAAGTAAATAATGAGTATATTTGAACACAATATTTCCAGTTAGTCTATTTCCAGACTCACTCACTTATTTTATTTCTAGATGAATTAGTGTGTTTCAATGTAAGAGTTTAATAAATTATTCAGTGACTCACTCACAAACACACTTGTCACCACCTACTGGAATATCAATGTAACTTGTAGCGAGTTCCACTGTTATAACTGCACCTGTCATATCCACTGTTGTAGTTATTATTACTCATACTTTAGTAGGAGCAATAACAAATGTTTTCTTTAGTAAGCTGCATTAATTATGTAGTGAAACATTTTCTGTTTGTTCTTCCCCTGCATTGATGAGACATCCTTGAGCTTACAATTTGACAGTAAATTAAAACATGGTTTGGAGTGGGTTTGATATTTCATTCATTAAATTACATTTCAGTTTCTAAACTCATCTTGTTTGTGAACCCTGCAGTATTTCATTTTGTTAATGCAGACATGCACCAGTTAGGAAGATCCTGATGTCCCTTTTTTCCCAGCAATCAACTTTCATCTACTCTCACACAATGTGCAATAAAAGCAGCTGTGGAAGTGGTGGAAACATGGCTCATAAAACACTGCTGAGGCAATACAACAAAAAAAGTTGCAGTTAATCCGATATAGCTCTCAGGCCCAGCTGTGCTCGCAGTCGGCAGCCCATCCCTGGGGTAAAGCAATCAGAAGAGTAGCTTGTACTATTGTGGAGAGGTTTATTCCTGTCATGAATGTCAATACCCCTGTGGCAACATGAACAGATGTATGGTGGGTCTCACACCTTAGAGGACAGGTTGTTTGGCTGACAAGAGAAAACTGCATGTCCTTGGAGCACTTAAACAAAACAAATGCCTTTATCTTTAATCAAGTGATAGTAGATTCGGTTAACATGATATTCAAGCCATTAGCATCACAGTTTAAATTATATTCAAGCCTTTAGGTCCAATACACAGCTTATTGTTTAGTTTCAAGCCATTAAAGCTGTTCCACTTGCCATTTGTACAATTAATAAATTGACCGAACAAACTAAAAGTAGCTTTTAGCCTTTTTTACTGAATTTATTCATTGTACAATTAAGTGAAAGAATTGTAAGCCCAATGCATTAATGTAACCCAAGTGGATTTAAAATGAATTAAACAAACAGCATGTAGAGAAGGTTATTAAAATCTTGTCCTGGAGGGCCAATGCGCTGCAGAGTTTAGCTCCAACCCTGATCAAACTCACCTACCTCCAGCACAAGATTTGAATAACCCTGATGTAGAGCATGGCAATCTTGGAGTAATTATTCCATACAATACAACTTAATTGTTTATATACTATATTGTTTATAGACTAAAGTATATAACAGTAGTATATTTATACACTACATTATTTTTGCCTCATGTAATAAAGCTGAAGGTGGATGCCCTTTCAGAATCATGATGATGAAGTCCAGTTATTTGGCTGATATTCATTCAATAGACTTGTGCATCTGCATGATCCAATTTTCTTAAAAGCCATTTTGTAGATACATCCTGACATAACTTAATCGCATTTAGAGTTTAGTATGCACATACACACAAACATATCAATGTCATATATGCCTGTAAAGATTTACCATCGATAGAGTGCAGAACAAGATCATGTTCATAATATTCAACATATTCTTCCTGAACTCTTTTAATTAAGATTCAATCTATAATCTGTTCTTTTACTAAATTCTTCTGACTACATTATGCCATAGCATTCACTGCTGCTGTGGTGTCTATATACTGTTCATACTGGGTCCAAAATAGCTCTGATGATTAGAAAAGCATGCAACAGGAACTAATTACTGCAAACTGCGGGCTGGGGACACGTGAAGTCACACACTGTGTTGCTTTGAACATCCTGTTTGGGAAACAGAAGACCCCTTCCCATTTCCTCTGTTGTGGTTACAGAAACAAGAGACTGCATGGCTCCTTGGCACTAAAATGACTTTGACTTTTTATATTTTCTTATTTTATGTTTGCTATTTTGAAACTGAACTTTCTTAAATATTGATTACTTTGTTTTCAGTGGCTCTGTTTTTAGACTAAAATAGAAGTTTGTGTGAAACAAAGGATTTTTATTTGGTTTATATATTTATACATATATATATATATAATCTGCTATTTGTACATTCTGCTGCACACAAGGGGCCACAAATGGGACACATTATGTTTGCATAGACTTGCAGCTTTTAATCAGCTGGTCCCATTTTACTTTAAAGCTGCGGTAGGGAACTTTTGACGCTCTAGCGGTTAATAAACAGAACTGCTTGCGTCTTGTGGAAGAACATCGTAGCCGGAACTACTTCTCTCTGTTTATGTCTATGAAGAATCACAAAGGTACTGGGTTACTCCGCCGCGGTACCCCCGAAGCAATTTAAAATAGTCCAAATATAAACACTTATTATAGGTGCACCCTAGTGATTCAGGACAGGCTAAAAACACGGTTTGAAAAATGGATTCTTGGTGTACTCGCTTATTATATAAATTTTTCTACATTTTGAACACAAACAAAGTTACGGACCGCAGCTATGATTGGTTATTTTTTACCTGGAGCGGATGGCTTTCTGCAAATGGCAATAGGACCACTGGGAGGAGCCAGAGGAGCTTGATTTTTTTCACAGATTATCTGTCTCATATTCTACTGTCAGGACATAATGACAGTTTTAATAAATATGTAAAAAATATTTTTTTAAACAGAAGTTCTCTACAGCACCTTTAATTCACACAGGTATGTTGGCAGAATAACCATCACTATGGATATGTTCCACTAACATCTGAAAACTACAAAATGTATTAATATAGACTATATTCAGCAGTAAATCTTGTTTTATTGAAAATCATTATTTAACATAAATGCCACATTCATACATTTTTAGCAGTGCTTTAAAAAAATTCAAATACTGTTTTGGTTTATAATACATGTAAATCTTTAATTTGTAACATTTTCCAAAATCTAAATCTTACACTTGCAGCTGGTAGGCATGTAGAGTGCCAAAAAAAAAAAACATGTCACAGAGAAGAGCTAAAAATTGCTGTGTATAAAGTGAACTGAGCTATTTTTAATCTTCATATGACTGATTAAGAATGTCATTCCATTACCAGATGACAAGATGTGATTGGACATCGGCATTGGACTGTCAGATTTCAAGATAAGTGAGGAGAGTGAACCCAGATTCAATGACATCATTGTTCTGAGTTAAGCATTCCAGAACGACACGTGGGAGATCTTGCAAGTCAAGAGCACACGCAGCACTGATTTATGATGATGTTGCATGTGCACGTGTGTGTGTGGTGGCCAGCAGGATTGAGATACACATGAGTAACATATGTGACCTGCATGACTTGAATATGTGGTGGGTGTACAGTATATACAGTATGAGTGTGTATATGTGAGATTATATAAATGCTGTTTCGGATCAAGACTAGAACACCCTCTAAGATGAAGATGCAGGTATTTTGGGAGTGTGCTGCCAAGTTTTGACATTAAAACAACCAGGAATATCTGACTGGTAAATTGTGTGTGTGAAGTTCATTGACCAATAAACTCTTGCTGGTTAAGCTAAAGTCCGATGGGGCTTCCAGGATCCCATGCTGGAAACCATCATCCAAAACACTACACATACTGGTCTTTTCCACAAGGTTGAGATACGCTATGACACTTTAGCAATCAGTCAAGATAATGTAGCCATTTTGTCAGTTCACGTGAATCGTGTGAGCAGATGTTTTGTACAAAATGGTTCTGTCCTGGTAGTCCTCTCTCTCTCGTGTTAATGTCAGTTGGGAGTTGTAGAGGAGGCAGGCACCACTTTCTCCCCCATACACCCCTTCTAATCTCTGCTTTTACCATGAGGCAAACAACTCACCTAAAATACATCTAAAGAATTCTAATGCAATATAAATTACATCTTTAAACAAAAGGCAGTCACGATCAGATGATGCTTATACTTTAATTACCACAGAGTTTAGGATACATAAACTGTATGCAAAATAAATATTGTGTCAATATGTTATGATAGCAACTATTCCATAACTATTCTATGGATCCATGCAGTCTCTTATCTCTTCTTAGTTTTGATGAACTACTGATTCTTTCCTCAGTACTGCCCCTGTGTTCCCCAACATGCTCTGTTTCAAAGTTCTGCCTGAGGAGGAGGATGGTCTACCCTGATTCACAGCATACCGGCCGTGCCTGAAGTCCTGAGTTCACACCACAGTTAGGTTAATAACATTCCCTGGCAATTCTTGACTCATCCTCACAGACAATCTGCCAGATACTTTTGCCATTACAGCTGTTTGGGATACAGTAAACAGTAACTAGAAGCCTCCTCATTCAAGGTGTTGTGAGAAGTTTTGTATATAGCAGGCTATAAGTGTTATGCTTTTTATAATGCTTTTGATTTTAAAATTGTGGTGTAGTGTAAACTGTCTTTGATATTAACTCCCTTCAACTTCATGAAATGTAAATTGGACAGCTTCTATGCACACCACTTTTCTGTGAGTTACTTTAGGATACTTGTTTGTGTAGATTTATGAGTATTTTTTATATATTGCAAAGACTAGAAACTGAGTGTAACTTGAGAAATGCGCACTAGGTCAGAGGTCAAGTGGAACTTTCTAACTCCAGAGTTCATTCAAAGTTCTGTCTCCTCAAACAGGCTTTCTGAGGACAGTTGTGGGAAACTCATAAAAACAGCAAACACATTGTGACCACAGATCATTAAAAACACTGTGGTATTGATTTGTTTCCTCAAAGTGAAACAACACAGAACCATCAATATCTTAAATTTAATTTAAAGCATGAAAAATGCATAAGAAGTCCAGTCATAGTGCTTCAAGATCTCTCGGTTTTAATCGTTTTATTGTATTTGAATGTCCTATCGATCAACCCTTTTAATCAAAATTGATAAAGCTAATAATTTATTGTGCTCTTTAATGTAGTTTAGCATGAATGCACACATTAGAGAGAGCACACAGAGCATAAGTCAAAAGTAAACTCTTTTTCATTGGACATACACAAACAATCAGTGCAACCTCTATTTAGTTGCACCCACCTGTCTGCCCTGTGGTCAAGAGTTAAGCATCCCACAAGCCACTGCATGTTTTAGAGCATGCTGGGTTATAGCCTCTTTTAAAGCATGGAAAACACCATTGCTAGACTGTCTGCAAAAACTAAGATGCCAGATGCCCTGCATGCCTTCAGTGGCGTTTATCAGGATGTGAGCAACCACATAAGAAAGCTCTCAGCATGCCACTGTAGTGTGTGGTGGGGTTGGGAGCTGAGCAATATAAGGGCTCTTCAACTCTTTCTCTCTCTGCCCTCCACTTACCTCTATGGCAAGAGTCATACTGAAGCCAAATAACTTGGACTTTTGGTTCCAAAAGAGTTGCACACACATATTTTAATTTCTTTAATGGAAGTTTGTTGAAGCAGTGTGCCATAAATGCAATTTGGGTTTAATGTCAAAATTTGACAAAGGGCAAGCACTGATCCAACTAACTTTTAACAGAATCTTTTAACTGACAGAAGAACCCTGAGGACAGGTGATTTAGTTTCAAAGCACTCCGTTACCGAACCTGTGAAGCATTTAGTCAGTGTCAAGAGACTCGAGGTTAGGAGTGTTTTTCTATTATTAGTAGTATCTAAAGAACCCTGTGGTTTCAATTCTGCATATATTGTGTTAGGTTATTTATTATTTACTAATGTCAGTTCCAGCTTTATTACTAACGTTACTTATAACTGTTAACTAAGTTAGTCATTGCACATGACAATTAGCCTTAATTACTTGTTTTTATTGGGATAGAGACTATACCACAGTTATGACTAAATTAATAACTATTAACGTTAGTAACTGGACCAAAGTAATGGAAAAAGTGCAAATAACATAAAAATATAAAGTTAGGCTTATTTTAATATTTAACTTAACGTTAGAAGATGAAAGTAACGTTAAAATCGCTTACCGTAACTTTGCATGTAAACACTAGGTTTTTCAAGATTAAACGGCTTTGCAAATTGTTATAGCCTATACATCAAATCTGTCGTGTATTATGTTAAGCATGATAAATAAATAAAAAAGTCAGCCAAGCACAAAAAATATTTCAATTCAAAACTCACCTTGAAGGTTGCGCAAGCGATTTTACTTCAGTAGCCTAATATTCTTCGATCCAAATTAATCAACTCCCCTCAGAGAGCAGACACTCAGAAGTCAAACACTCATTCTGCATGAATTGTCCCTGCTGTTACTGCGTTTCCCTGCGAAGAAAGCTGAATGATGCTGACTGCTGACAAATCCCGCAAGGATGCGATTACAACGCGCCTGAACGCGCTTTCACTGGAATGCGCGCCGGGATGCTGCGTCTGCAGGTCTACACTCCGCGCACGGGGCGTCATTGTTGTGAACCGATATAACCGATTTCATGCGGTTGTTTGAGACCAAAATAGTTATCTTGTTTTAGTTCCCAAACAGGCTACATTATGTAACATATGTATATTAAAGTTTACACTTGTAGTAGAGGAGTCGAAAAACTGATTTTTGTGTCGGTGAGTCTCAGGTATAACCGTTAATTTTTTAAATGCGTGAGCCCGCGAATTTCTCAGGAGGACAGAAAAAAAATGCTTTTAATAATGTTTTCTCGCATGGCTAACCCTGGTTTAACGTCTGTGAATTTGGGGCAGATTGTATCTATTAAATTATTAAAAACAGTTTCTTAAATGGTTGATGTTTGTATAGCCTAGTCATAGTTAAAATATGTGGAATAGACAAACTCATAGAGGATAAGCTTAAGGGCCATGCAGCAGCAATTAAAATATTAGACTGCTATTTGGCGCTCCACCAAAACTAATTCAGTTCTGAATATTGTTCTGCAGAAGATGTTACCTTGGGCTGTCATTCCTCCTCTTTTATCATAAAGCTCCTTGCCAGAAATATCTGATTCAGAGAGATACATCAATATTTAAAGTCACAGTTGAATTGTTGGGACTGGTGACTGATTCAGATTATATTTTGAAGATGAATAGTATGCCTTACAGTTACATTTATGATGTGAAAGCTAATAGTAAATCATGAAAAGATGATCCTGCAATCCTCAGGGAACCCATTTTATCATCTGATTATTATATTCTATATTCTAGAGAGTGCACAATTCTGTGGTGGCTGAAATTCATAAGCCATTTAGTTTAACCATTTCTGTTAATAAAATATGGTTAAACATTATTTAATGCAGTCCTCTGATAATTTGATACAGAGCTGAGTTTCTAAAGTACAATTATGGATTGAGTTGCTCTGTTGTCAGTCTAATGGCCTTCCCCTGTGTGAGAAGATGAGAGCTTTTGGTGTCTCACATTTCCTTTTGATTCCCCTGCCCTGGTAGACAGAAGCACTGAGGCATAATGATTACACGAGTGAACATAATCATGCCTTTCTCTTAGCCGTGCTGTCATTAGTCTTGCAAATACAGCGATGGCTGTTGGGTGATTCTGAGACAAGCGGATGACATGACTGGCATACCCATCTTTTATCAGAAGGCAGGGTGGGCATGACCGGGGGGACCATTTGCCCTTTGTGCCCAGAGAAACTGATGGAGAACTCACCAGCAGGCACACAATGAGCTCTGTGAAGCACAAAACAAACGTAGTACTGTTTGGGCTACTTTTTGCTGTTTACTGTGCTAGGAGAAAGTTGCACCCACACAGAGCTCTGGAGCTGCTGTCTTCTTTGGTCCATACCACCAGCATGAAAGCCTACTCCATCCTTTTGTGCAAGCAAAACTGACCAGTGCATTTGAAAATGGAATTTATTTAACATTTTATTACCTAACATTTCACAGTTTATTTGTCACACACATTGAGAGTGAAATGATCTGTGAAAAGAGAAATGTAGATAAAAGGAGGGATGGAACTGTAAAAAAAATGTAAGGTACAATGGCTAAACAGTATTTGGACTTTTATGGACACTTAAGACACTTTAAAAATGTGAGATTTTCATTGCATTATACTAAAAGTAAATGGCTTCTCCAAAAAAGCCAGTTTCAGAAATAACTTTATTCAGTTATTTTAACCGAATTTTAACTATTATCAACTATTATTATAATTAGTTTTTATTAGTTGATTGAATTATATTTTTGATTGAAATGCCTAAATACCTTTTGGCACCACTAGAATAGATATGAAAATGTAAATATCAGTAAAGTTATATACAGTAATGCAGATATTTTAGTGAACTGTGATGTGTCTGGGGGCTTTGGGTTTTTGGGGTGGGCCTGTTTGTCGACAAACAGAGGATCCAGGTCACTGTTGCCCCTGGACTCACCTGCCCAGACAAGTTACTTCATTAAAAAGTGAAAAACGGCACCATGGGAAAAAGGACTTATACTTTCTCAAACCAAACATTCTCCAAATCCCACAATATCCTTTAGTCATCATCTAATCATCTTGAGAAATATGGTCACATTGATGTTTCCAAAACACTCACATGAGTCATGTCCGATGACAGATTTATGATAATGTCTTACAGATAAAAACACGTAAACAGCGTGTTGCGTGTGTAAAGCATGACACGTATCTTTTCAGGGGCACATTTCTGTCATGATGATACAGCTATCAATACTGTCCGTACATGCAGTCCAAGCAAAGATAAACAATGAGAGTGATGTCACTCCCTCTGAGTGCAGCAAAAGATGCCTGTTGTTTGTTGGTGTAGTCTTTTCACTGATTTGTGTCAAGGCCACAGATTTTACCCCTCACCTGCTTCCCGCTGGATCAGATCGGTTTGACCCTGCTGTGAGACAAAGCTCAGATTATTGAAAACTAAGCCTGCATTCAATGACGCCAAAAGATGATAAATTAACAACGATGATGAATTAATGTCACAATAAGGTCATTGATTCTTCCGAGCCAAGATTGGCTTGAATTGTGACAAAAGTGAATGGCTTGGTTCCCCACTGGCCAGACTTTGCAAGCTAAGTCAAGTTTCAAAGTGTTTCACTTGGCTTATTATAATTTTGCACTGAGCGATTCCGTGCTGCAATACATCTGTTTTGAAAAATTTGTTGAACAGAGAAAGCCTAAGGGCAAGACATTTTGCCATTAAAGAAAAGGAAGTGCACCTGTTCATGTTCTAAGAAAATATTCTTTGCTCATATTGGTGGGGTGCTATTATTTTGGGGTCATTATGTTCATCATAATTAGTACAAAGTGGTGCAAATCCAATATAGGATAACACTTAATCACCTGAATACAAATAAAAAATAATCAAATAAATACGATTTATCCTGTTTCAAAAAATATTACATACTTTTCTTTTACATATAATTTTCCAGACACTATTGTCTAAAATGCACATAATGGAGGCACTTTCTCTGGAGTAATCTGGTGATCCGTGTCTTGATCAAAAGAACAGTGTAACATCGAGCGGGTCGCTGTGAACAGAGCTGTTTTTGACAAGGTAAAGAGGGTGCTGTTTTACGCTACACTTGAGAAATTTTAACCAAAGTATGTTATAGACTTTTCATTAAGATCCTAAAGAAACATATCAATATGACCCCTTTAATTCAAACGTAGTCCACTACAAATGTGCACAATTTGTCCAGTAGGGGGCAGAGAATTTAATTTCTTAATTTCTTAGGATTTTCTGCCCCCTACTGGACAAATATTCATAAAACGTCCTGAGAAACAGAAAAACAGTATGATGTTTCTGTCTACTTAAGTGTGGGCACATCGCCAGTCATAGCGGTCAAACAGGAAGTAGAACTTAGCGATGCCACTACATGCTGAAAGTTGAATAGACAGAATTTAGTGCCTATACAAAATAGGTAGACTTTTAGTAAAAAAAAAAATATTTAGGCTAAAACTATAAATTATTGCAACCAGAGCAATAAAAGCTTTTCATATGGATTTCAGGAACTGTAGGTCCACTGTCTAAATATGTGTAAGATGTTATTTATTTGTATTTTTTTACGGGGTCATGTTTATACATTTTTTTAATGCCAAAAACCCTAGAAATTGAATAAATTTAGTTAAATATCAATACAGTGACTAAACTCATCAGTATATAGGCCTAGAATAAAAAGTGAAATGTGGAGATTTTAAATAAAATATAAATGAAGATAAACATAAAAGCAAAAGAACTTCAGTAATGTTTTAAATATCTAGGGAGTTTTGTCAAATTCTGTAACATTTTCTAACAAACCCTGGTTAATTTCTGACCCTGTAATGCACTGTTCTATGCTATATTAATATTTAACAATAAATATGTCACTGGCTTTCTCTTTTTATGTCAAAGGTAATGTATGTGTTGATACTGGAGTACAGTACATCCATGGGGCGTCAGAAAAAACCCAGTCTACTGAAAAAGTCTGGCCATCTCAACCTGATCCCTGAGATGGGCAAATAAATATTTTACAGTAACGGAGGCATAAAGTAGATGCAAACTCCACCAGATGTGCATATGAAGCTGGAGAGGAAGTTATTCAATACCGTGGTTACAACACAGAAAGAAACCAAGGGTGTGACTGACAGCTTGCAAGACGATGATGAGAAACCATGAATGCAGATGTTTTTGCTTTGGACAAAAAAAAAGTCTCTTGACTCCTGGCAGTATTATATCAACATGGGTGACAGTCTCGATGTTGCAGGGTATGATGGACTGAGAATATGATCTACATTCAGTTGCAATTATTACTCACTAAATGATCCATAGTGTTAAATGTTGTGCCAGTTTAATGTTTCTGCTTGTGGATATGCTGCTGGAGGACTTCCCCAAGATTGTTTGCTGTTGAAAAGAGAAGTTAGTAAGATCAAATGGAATGGATCCTTTTCTATTTCCCCTCCTCGTAATGAACCTCTCCCTGCTCACACTGAATCTGCTTCTCAAGAAAAATCCTGCTAGTACCCAGTTTGCATTATCTGTGAGAATGGAGAAGACATGCCAGCTGATCATGTAATTGTGACCATTTCATTTGGTATGTGTTGAGAAGGACTGGGTATTATGAGGATGACGCTGTCTGAAGTCAGCGCATTTATACAGTATATGTAAGAGATCCATTTTGTCATTGCAAATTGAGAGCTTTGTATGTGTTTATGTTTTGAAGGTTATCTAAAACTCTGGTGTCTAAAAGCACTAGCTTCCAGCCTATTCATCCCCTGTATCCCTACCTAGAAAATGGAGGTCATCGATAAGCTGTGATCTTTCAGGAGTAAGAAGAGGCATTCTGGGAAAATTATGTTGGCTCTATTAGCCTCATTTGATGACACGCCTACCTTAGTATCAACCAATAAAATGCAGTGAAATTTTCAGTAATTTTAAATATATGTTCAATTTAATATTTTACATTTGCATGTATTTGCTTTTATGAGAAATCTGGATCTATACAATTACTCTTAAACATCACTGACTATAATTAATAGGAAAAACATACAGGAAAACAGCCAAAACCCTTGCTTCAAAGATACAAAATAATATTGATAATAATAATTTGTAGTAGTAGTACTAGCATTATAATTATTATGACTATGACTATTTTCCAATAGCGGAACCATTAGATGTTGCAGCACAAGTTTCCAGGGGAGCATTCTATGCTGATACACTTCGATGCCGGTTGTTGATGTGACCTTCTCCGTTCTAAAGTGTTCTGCTATTATCTTCTTACACTTATGAAAATATTTACTACGTAACTGTTGCAAGTGTTGCAGATTTTATGATCATGGCTTTAAATACAATTGGCCAGCCTTGCAAGAGTATATTTAGGTACGTTAAGTAGTGAACTGACAGCACCTTGAGTTCTCTCATCTCTGATGTAGTGTGGTAGTCAATGTTTTTTCGTTTTTAAAGCTGTGTGTTAGTCTTAAACAAAGCCAGAGTGACTCATTTGAACCCTTTAACATATTGTTTGTCCTCATTAAAAATGTGTAAGACCTTCTCATGGAAGGATTTTGGTTTCTTAACTATTTCCTTAGTGACAAATGATCTGACTTTTAAGTGATTGAGGTGCTGAAGTTACAGTGATTGTATTATTTTTTCGATTAGCTGCAGCTAGCATAAAAATAATCAGTGATGCTCAGAAATGTTTACATTTGTAATGTCCTTTTATTATTTTGAACAGGTGTCTTCAGGCTGTGGTCACCCACAGGTGTTTGCAAGCAACATCCACATTTCACACTACAGTCTTTCAGTCAGACTCCAACAGAACGTGTGTGGTCCGCTTCGGGAGGCAGAAGTATGAGAGGATGTATCCCGTTCTGTTGGTGAGACCTGATGGATCCACCATCAACATCAGATATAAAGAGCCCAGAAGAATAATGAAGGTTAGTGGATTATATTCCAGTTTCCAAGCTTTTTTTGTTGAAGGTACACTACACACGTCAACCAAAAAGTCTAATTCTGCTGTTATTCACTCGATATCATGTTGATGGTCTTTTTTGATGTGGTAGATAAACGGAGAATTATTTTGAAGAACTGTTATACAATGGTAGTTTAAAATGTTTTAAAAAAGGTCCTAGGGTGAGTGTTTTGAGTCAGTTATCAACAGTTTTTAATGTATTTTATTTTTCCTCCCAGATGCCCGTGGACATCACCACCCTCTCAGAGGAGGAGAGGAAAATCAGGATGCGGAAAAGAGAACCAAAGAGGGCAGCAAAACAGAAATTGGATGATTTTGAGGATGATTTCAAAGTTGATGATTACAGCAAATTCTGGAAGAAGAAATAGATGGACTGATATTCAGATGATTCATGTCGTCTCACATGTAAAATATAGCAATTTTGTTTATGTCACCCTGCTATTAAAAAGTCTTCAAATGTTTGTCATTCTCTGATTTCTTTCTTTATTTTTAAATTGGGGCTAAATTGCATATTTTTTTTCATATGTATTCTTAAAAGCAAGTATCCTTTATGGAATTAATTCATTTAGATTATTATGTTAAGTGAAACAACAAAATTATTTATTTTGTATATAAAGGCATGCAATTGTTTTTCTAGACCGTATACTGTTAACTTTAAAATATATTAGTTTACAGCATCCTCACTTGGTAATGTATAGCTGTCATATAATGCATAACTCTCAGCATTGCATTCTCAGCATTCTTTGAAACAGGCTGATTAATTATTAATCAAGTTAGCACCTGCTTCAAAGTTCACACTTTTGCCTCAGGCATTGTACAAAATGCCAGCTTCACCTGAACTCGTAACTGGCACCCCAGAGCCAGAGGTGCCCAGGAAGTTTACTTTGGAAGCTGCAGATATTGCTGTGGTTGTGGTCTACTTTGTGTTTGTGTTGGCAGTTGGGATATGGGTAAGTAAAAGCCGCCTGGTAATATTTGCATTGATTTAAAGAATTCCGCATGCCTAGTTCTTGATGCAGAGATTGAACTGCTGTGTTTTTGATTTGTAGTCTTCAGTCAGAGCCAACCGTGGGACAGTCGGTGGATACTTCTTGGCTGGACGATCAATGACATGGTGGCCAGTGAGTTTGTTTTGCGTTTACTCAATAATGAAGATGGAAAGTTTATTTTGTGGATGTCTACAAGGAAGCATCTTGATTTTAGTGGAATTACAACCAGGAAGCAGAAAAAATAAATCAACCCAGTCTCTTAAGATAACTGATTTCATGTAAAAACATTATGAAGTGCATGTGTTTTGTGTTAAATTAAATTATATCATATACAACAGTTATAAACAAATTAAACACTGAACAAAATTACAACACTTTTGTTTTTGCCCCAATTTTCACTCAAAATTCTAAGACTTTTCTTCTATGTACACAAAAGGCCTATTCCTCTCAAAATGTGTTCACAAATCTGTCTAAATCTGTTTAAGTGAGCACTTGTCCTTTGCCGAGATAATCCATCCACCTCACATGTGTGGCATATCAACATGCTGATTAGACAGCATGATTATTGCACAGGTGTGTCTTAGGCTGGCCTCAGTAAAAGTTCACTCTAAAATGTGAAGTTTTATCACAGAGCACAATGCCACAGATGTCACAAGTTTTGAGGGAGCATGCAATTGGCATGCTGACTGCAGGAATGTCCACCAGAGCTGTTGCCAGTGAATTTGAATGTTCATTTCTCTACCATAAGCCGTCTCCAAAGGTGTTTCAGAGAATTTGGCAGTACATCCAACCGGCCACACAACCGGAGACCACGTGTAACCACACCAGCCCAGGACCTCCACATCCAGCATCTTCACCTCCAAGATCGTCTAAGACCAGCCACCCGGACAGCTGCTGCAACAATCAGTTTGCATAACCACAAAATTTCTGCACAAACTGTCAGAAACCGTCTTAGAGAAGCTCATCTGCATGCTTGTCATCATCATCGGGGTCTCGACCTGACTGCAGTTCGTCGTCGTAACCGACATGAGTGGGTAGTTGCTCACATTCAATGGCATCTGGCTCTTTGGAGAGGTGTTCTCTTAACGGATGAATCCCGGTTTTCACTGTACAGAGCAGATGGCAGCCAGCGTGTGTGGCATCGTGTGGGTGAGTGGTTTGCTGATGTCAACGGCGCTGTGGATCGAGTGACCCATGGTGGCAGTGGGGTTATGGAATGGGCAAGCGTATGTTATGAACAAAACACAGCTACATTTTATTGATGGCATTTTGAATGCACAGAGATACTGTGACGAGATCCAGAGGTCCATTGTTGTGCCATTCATCAACGACCATGTTGCAGCATGATAATGCACAGCCCCATGTTGCAAGGATCTGTACACAATTCCTGGAAGCTGAAAACAACATTTGGGATGCTCTGGATTGGCGTATATGACAGCGTGTTCCAGTTTCTGCCAATTTCCAGCAACTTTACACAGCCATTGAAGAGGAGTGGACCAACATTCCACAGGTCACAGTCAACAACCTGATCAACTCTATGGGAAGGAGATGTGTCGCACTGTGTGAGGCAAATGATCACATCAGATACTGACTGGTTTTTGGACCCCCCCCCCCCCCAATACAGTAAAACTGCACATTTTAGAGTGTCCTTTTATTGTGGCCAGGCTGAGGCACACCTGTGCAATAATCATGCTGTCTAATCAGCATCTTGATATGCCCCACCTGTGAGCTGCATGGATTATATCGGCAAAGGAGAAGTGCTCACTAACACAGATTTAGACAGATTTGTGAACAATATTTAAGGGAAATAGGCCTTTTGAGTACATAGAAAATGTCTTAGATCTTTGAGTTCAGCTCATGAAAAAAGAGTTGGGTTTATAATTTTGTTCAGTGTATTTACAGAAGATTCATATTTAATGTGAAGACATGTCTCTTTTATTTAGATTTGAGAGTGTTTTCTCAGTATGTCTTTCGTGTTATGTTTCAACAGATCGGAGCCTCTTTGATGTCGAGTAACGTAGGCAGCGGTCTGTTCATTGGATTAGCAGGAACAGGAGCTGCAGGGGGACTCGCAGTTGGGGGATTCGAGTGGAATGTATGGCATTCCTACACGCTTTCAGTGTTGTTACAGTAATTACTGATTGCACTTGAGAGATTGTTGTCTTAAGCGAATCAACTGTTTGACAGTTATATTGCATCGCATGCTGAAACAAAACAAGTGTGATGTTCTTTAGGCAGCATGGGTCCTCATTGCCTTGGGCTGGATCTTTGTGCCTGTGTACATTTCTTCTGGAGTAGTCACAATGCCAGAGTATCTGAGGAAGAGGTTCGGGGGTCAGCGCATCCGAATCTACATGAGTGTGCTGTCTCTCATCCTCTACATTTTCACCAAGATATCAGTAAGGCTCCTTAGATTAACACATGTAAATTAAGTATTATTAAATAAAACAATCCAGTATAGTTGTAATAGTGTAATGTACATGTAATAGAGTGAATCATAATCATAATTCTGTTCTTGCCAGACAGACATTTTTTCAGGGGCTTTATTCATCCAGGTGTCCCTGGGGTGGGACCTGTACGTCTCCACTGTTGTGCTGCTAGCTGTCACTGCACTATACACTATAGCTGGTAATAAGTCAACACATACATTTCTTACATTTTAGATAAATTGTGCCTAAATGTGATTCTAGTTCAGGTGCTTTAATTGATGGCTTGTTTTAATGCAGGTGGGCTTACAGCAGTAATCTACACTGATGCCTTACAGACTGTCATCATGGTAATAGGAGCATTCGTCCTCATGTTCATAGGTATAGATCTCTGGTTGATGAAATGTTATAGTTTCATTAATTATTCCAGGGTGAGTACAGTGATTCTTTTCAACTGAATTTTCCCTGTCAGCATTCGACAAAGTTGGCTGGTATGAGGGTTTGCTGGTTCAGTATGAGAGAGCTGTACCTGCTATCATAGTTCCCAACACCACTTGTCATCTTCCTCGGTCTGATGCCTTCCATATCTTCAGAGATCCGGTGACAGGAGACCTTCCTTGGCCAGGCCTGATTTTTGGACTCACTGTTCTGGCCACATGGGTGTGGTGCACAGACCAGGTGAATTTAAAATACTGCAGATTTTAGCATGAATTCATATTCATCAGGGGATTTCACAAATGTTTCTCTTTAAACTCGCAAGCAATTGCATATATTTCTTGTTTGAAGGTGATAGTGCAAAGGTCTCTCTCTGCCAAAAACCTGTCCCATGCCAAAGGTGGTTCGGTACTCGGTGGCTACCTCAAGGTCTTTCCTATGTTCTTCGTCGTTATGCCAGGAATGATCAGCAGAGCTCTCTACCCAAGTACTACTCAGTCATTCTTTGCATTTCCCTCAATCTATCGTCTGGATTTAAGAAAGATATTACCTGAACATTTATTAAACCAATGGAAAGGGGGAACACTTTTTCTGGTAAATAGTGTGATATAATGTTTGTACATTTTCTAGATGAAGTAGGATGTGTGGATCCTGAGGAGTGTATGAAGATCTGTGGGGCCAGTGTGGGCTGCTCTAACATTGCCTACCCAAAGTTAGTTGTGGAGCTCATGCCAATGGGTATGACAACCTAATGTTTTCATCAGAATAATCATATGTACTGCTTATATATATATATATATATATATATATATATATATATATATCTATAAAAGCTCTTTTTGGCATAAAAGAAAAATCAATCATTTTGACACATACAATGTTTTTTGGACATTGTTAAAAATAAACCACAGTGACTTAAGATACAATTTTATTTATAAAATAAATGTAATGCATAAATTGTCAATTATGTTGCCTGCTACATCAGAGATTTTTAGAGCAACAATGTTGTTGTTATGCTAATACAGGTTTTTCTTTCCCTGTAATTGTGTTGTAGGTTTGAGAGGTCTGATGATTGCTGTAATGATGGCAGCACTCATGTCCTCTCTCACCTCTATATTCAACAGTAGCAGCACTCTGTTCACCATGGACATATGGCAACGGATCCGGCCCCGGGCCACTGAGAGAGAGCTCATGGTAGTGGGCAGGTAGGCTGAGAAATGCTTTGTGGAAAAAACTTTGGAACTCTTTAATTTGTAAAATATTTTTCAGAAAATAAACAGAAGTATCTAAAAGAAGTGAATGCTACTAGTTCAATGAAGATGCCCAGGAACTAGTTCTAACTAGTTCAACGAAAGTGGAAACAGTCCACCACCAATTCCACCAAGTGGTTTAGCCACATCAGAGTGGTTTTGTCGGCCCCGTTTAGGGCAGATAAAAAAACAATTGATGTGCGAACTGTCAAATTAAAATTAAAAACAGTTGTCCTTTTCCAAAATATACACTTTTATTTCACTAAAGAGGCGGAGTCTACTGGCTCGTCTTAATTGCTGCTGTTTATTTACCTCCACAGGGTGTTCATTTTATTTCTAGTGGCCCTGAGCATTGTGTGGATTCCAGTCATTCAAACAGCCAATAGTGGACAACTGTTTGACTACATTCAGGCCATTACTAGCTACCTGGCACCTCCCATCACCACAGTGTTCATTATGGCTATCTTCTGGGGGCGAGTAAATGAACAGGTGAATCAATTAACCTTTTTTTTGTGCCTGTGCAGTTAAATTTAAATTTAAAATGCATTGCCCATAACACTTGATGCAGTTTTGAAACATTCAAGTCAAGTTTCTTTTTATCTTGCACAGGGTGCTTTTTGGGGTCTGATGGTGGGACTAGTGGTGGGCACTGTGAGGATGGTAATGGAATTTGTGTACAGCACCCCATCATGCGGAGAATCAGACCTGCGTCCTGCCCTGCTGAAAGACGTGCACTACCTGTATTTTGCACTTATCCTGCTTGCACTGACAGCTCTGATCATCACAGCTGTCAGCCTCTGCACTGCACCTATTCCAGAGCAACATGTAACTATGAACCACAATCCAAATGCATACACATTTAAATAAACATTTATATCCATTTGTATACAAAACTTACAAAAAAAACAAAAAAAAAGCGAGAGAGAGAAAAATGCTGCATGCCCAGTTACCTGGGATCTATCCATGTACTACGCTTAACTGGTACATTTAGAAAATGTACATATTACAGACTAATTCCACTAGTTTTTAATTTGAGTGGTTTTAATTTAAATGTATTTTATTTATATCTCCCCTATTAATTTTCACAAAAATAAGTTTTTGCTCCATACAGTACCAAATCAACATGTACATTGCCTTAATTTTTAATTAATTTACCTAGGCAATACTTATTCATTTATTTACTTATTTATTTTTAATAGCATTAGAAACAGCAAAAAAAAAAAAAGGTATATATACCCGTATTTTTCGGATTATAAATTGCACCTGAGTATAAGTCCCATCAGTCCAAAAATACGTCATGATGAGGAAAAAAACATATGTAAGTTGCACTGGACTATTAGTCGCATTTATTTAGACCAAGAGAAAACATTACCGTTTACAGCCGCGAGAGGGGGCTCTATGCTGCTTAGTGTGTAGACTACAGGAGCACTGAGCAGCATAGAGCGCCTTCTGGCGGCTGTAGATGGTAATGTTTTCTCTTGATTAATTTTTAGTTCATTTCTCTTGGTTCATGTCAAATTAATTTTGATAAATAAGTCGCACCTGACTATAAGTAGCAGGACCAGCCAAACTATGAAAACAAGTGTGACTTATAGTCTGGAAAATACGGTAATGGATTATTTATTTATAAATTGATAATGCTTAATTTCAATAGTCCAGTTTAGACATTCTGTTAATTAGGGTCAGTAGAATAAACTGGTATATACTTCCAAAGTTACTTATAGTCAGTAGAATGTCTGTTGGGGGCCATCAAAGTAACAGATATTAAGCAGATGGTCTGATACTAATACACTAACTGTAGTGGACATGTAGTGACAATGTTAATTGTAGTTAGTTGAAGGTCTAAAGTAGACTATCAAAATAAAATGTTACTTTATATATATTTGTAAGCAAAAAACAATATTAACAGTGATATTTTAGGAGAAACAGACACTGAATATGAGCAAATATAAAGAACTAATATTTCATTTTAGCTTGTTCGTTTGACCTGGTGGACAAGACACAGTAAAAGGGAGCGTGTAGAGCTGGAAGACCCCTGGACTAGAGGGTCCAGACCAGCAGGCTCTGATCCCAGCACTACAGAGTCAGAGGGGTCAGATGAGGATACGCCTGCATGGTGGAAGCGTGCTGGAATGTGGCTGTGTGGTCTCTCCCATGCGGCTAAACAAGAGCTGAGTGAGGAGGAACGGCAGGCTCTGGAAAGGAAACTCACCAGTATTGAAGAAGACCACACCTGGAAGACTGTCTGCAATGTGAATGCCCTCATTTTACTCACTGTCAATGTCTTTCTCTGGGGGTACTTTGCATGAATGTACTATAAAGAAACTCACCAATACTGATGAAAAACACATCTGGTTGTTGGCAGTTACATGCCCTAATTTTATTTACTGTAAATGTTTTTTTTTTTTCCCGCTTTATGTAAAATAAAAGATGGATGTGATTTTTAGCTGTTATTTTGGTATGTTTTTTTTTAAAGGGTCAGATTTTGAATTAACCTTTAATTTTAATAAAACACATTTTAAAAGCAGTTCGCTGTCCCACTGGTAATAACTAAACATACTGTAGTAATGCATGCTGTGTCATAATGACACATAACTTAAGATGCCTTGTAATCCTTCCCGCCCAGGGGTGGGGCCTCACCAGGCTGCAAATTACTTTTATTGCGCACTCATTATTTTATTATAACTTATTTTGAAATAATTTTACTTATTTAATTATTATTTTTATTTATTTATTTAACTTATTAACGCTAAAAGCTTCAATATTTCTTATTTAGTTTGTCCCTTTTTTTCATTATTGACCATGCAGTGTAGAAGTAAATGGATACCTAATGTGCTATTTGGGATTCTTCTTGATTCTATAAATAAAAAAAGCCTGAAAGCCAGTAGCTTTGTTAGCATTCTGAAGAAGAGGCAGAGGAAGTTTCGTTCTACATGGGGTCCTTTGAATATTGTGCTGGACAATAGGGGGCCTCAGAAAGGTTGACCGTGGCTTTGATTCACTCGTCCGATCCACGTCGAGCTGATCCTGGCCAGGTTTTCCTAACGCAACCCATCCATATTCTTATTGTGGGCGTGAAACTCTCTGCTCTAACCACCTCCTCTCTACTTGAATGAACTGCAAGTGCAAAGTCATATTACACTCACTGTTTAGTGCACTTGAGAGAGAGAGGGAAACGTACCCGAGGGCATTCTACGGTTAATAGTTACACAGACAACACTTGTTTCCAGTCACCGATTTTCACGGACAATGGAGCCTCATGTAAACGCGAAGCGGCTTTTTAATCACGCGACAACACTGAAGCTTCACACGGGGAATTTAGTCAACCGCAGTCGACTTAAGAAGAAATGTCCGTCTTCACCCAGTGAGGAGGTAACGTTATAAGTGACATGAGTTTGCTGTGTTAATGTGCACCTTGGTCCATTTCGGCAGCACGAGTATGACATGTTTTATTGTGTGTTATTGCTAGGTGAATGAGTTCAGCCTCGGACATCCCAGTATTTATGTTTATAAGATCGTCGTTGCTTTTGTGAAGTCCGGTTCTTTTTTTAAGCATCGACTCCTACGGACGGTTCGTTCACCGAATCGGTTCACAGAATCATTTGAGATGTCTTTCAGGTTTTCCTAGACGTCCGCACGCATGGTTTACAAAAAAAAAAAGTGTTAAATACATGTTTTCAATATAAATTTTGAAACATGAGTTGTTTTAGCTGTATACACTTGATTTTGTGTATATTTGTGTTGTATTTGGATTATATCACGAATAGCCTAGTTATACGTTTAATCGACATACTGTCAATTCTTTTCGAAAACAAAAAATGGTTATAAGGTTATTTTGTTTATGTTCCTGCATAACGTTTTGAAACCGAAAGCTTTGCGAATCGATTCAGTCGAGTCATTAAGATCGAGTCGGCTCACAATAACGATTCCGTGGCTTAAAGATATGATCCGTCTGCTTTCATTAATGACGTCAATGACCAGCTTTGCCTCGTGCTGCTCATGACATGCCACTGTATGCAAAATGTGGTGAGAAATTGAAATGCATCGCACTGTTATTGCATTCACGTTCAAATGGCCAGGACTTTGCCGTCCTTGTGCATACAAGCAATGCTTCTGTCAAAGACTCACTAGACCTGTCACATAAGATGTACATAATTGACCCTCACCCGTCCTAGGCGATCTGTGTTATTTTTATTGTATATTGTTGGGAATATCTTCTTAATTAGGTTATTTCAATCTGTTTACCACGTTTGTGTGACTTGTACCAAAATTTTGAATAATATACACTACTGTTCAACAGATTGAGGTCACTAAGGTTTTTAAATACTTTAACTCCTTTTAAAAGTATTTAATTTAAAATACTTCAAAGTTAATGCTTATTTAGCTGGTATATAGTAAAATGTGACAGTTAATATTTCTATTTCAAATAAACATTGTTTTTTTGTTTTTTAAATGTGACCTGACTTGACATACTGGAATGAAGAATGGTGCAATGTCATGCTGATTGATGTCTTCTAATCTCAACAGATGAATGACAAATGACTTTGCATTTTCTATAGCTAAAACCTCTCTGACATCCCATCATAAAATTGAGGCGTATTGTTCAAGCCCACACAAGTGTATTAGTAATGTTTAAACATGTAGGCTAATATGTGTAGATTTTATTGCAAGATTATAATAGAATGTTAATGATGTCTTGCTGTCTTAAATCGTTTTGCTCAACAGGGTGTTTCTACACTATATATAATTTTTTTTTCATTTTATTTCATGTTTCTATTTCCCGTTTAATTATTAACAACACAAACACACTGTTGTTCAAAAGTTTGGGATTAGTAAGACTTTTAATATTTTTGAAAGACGTCTCATGCTCATCAAGGCTGCATTTAAAAAAAATACAGAAAACATTAATATTGCAAAATATCTTTACAATTTAAAATAACTGGTTTATATTTTTTATGTACTTTAAAATATAACTTATTCCTGTGCTGCAAATCATCCATTACTCCAGACTTCAGTGTCACACAATCTTACAAAAATCAGTATGCTGATTTATTATCTATGTTGGAAACGTTGTGCTGCTTAATTTTTTGAATAAAAAGTTAAAAAGAACAGCATTTATTCAAAATATTAATATTTTCTAACAATATTTTTCAAAATTTGACTATCACTTTTGATCAATTTAACACATATATTACTATTATTCATTTAATAATTATTTCTTAAAAAAAGAAATTACCCCAAACTCATGAAGGGTAGTGTATTAATATTGTTACAAAAGATGTCTGTTTTGAATAAATGCTGTTCTTTCATTAGAATTTCTACAGATGATATATAATGTTTGATACATTATTAAAATACATTATTAAATTATGTACTCTTTTTATTTTATTTTTTTGACTAGACTTTTCTAAAAGCCTACAGGGCCAAAAGCCAAAAGTGTCTATGAATATAAATATTGTGAAATGTTTGGGAAAGACTGCCAAGATGTTGTATTTATGTTTCATAATTTGAATGTTTTTCAATGTTTTCTGAATCCACAGCTGCAAGACTGCATCCAAGGCACACTGAGCGAGTGGTTTGCTGCAGTGTCGTCATCTCTTGACTCTGTAAGACCTTGCACGATATTCATAAAAAGAAAAAGGAAACCTTGAGAACTTATAAACAAGCCGTTTTAAGCTAAACAAACGTCATCTTTGACATGTCAAAGATTTCAGTAATCAGACCCACTGAACATAAACAGTTGAGCGCTCTGTGGACTGTGGGAAAACAAACCATCTGCCTCTTTTGCACCATTAAAGCATATATAGGCAGTGGGATGAAAAGATAGTTGTTATGGTGATTGTTCATGGGGCCACTGTGCCTCTGCTCTGGCTCTTTCTGCCATTGTCAGCGAATCTGCCTGAGAGCTCAGCAAGTAGAGAGTAAAGGTCTTAGCACACAAAAGCTGAGGCTTATTGATGCATTCCTTTCATACAGTCCATTAACAAGGTGTCTAATGTTTTCACATGCAAAGGAAAGTGAGGTCCATAGACACAAGATTGCCAAAAAATTATGCAACTATAATGCATAATCCAGTAAGTGACTGGATACTTTCCATGAGAGCATGGTTTTGCGATTACCTTTGTTTTTCTTCTCAGGAGCTTCCCAGCACTCTGGACTGCACTATTCCCGAAAACACAGAGGCCATCACTCCAGAGGAGAGAGAGGAGCTGAAAGTGTCTGGTGAGGATTACTGATCCTCAATGCATTAAAGAATGCTGTTGCAGTGAATTTACATGTTATTACATATGTTTAAATATCTTTACAGTCAAGCTTTTTCTCACTGAGTCGGACTGTTCATCCATCAGAAGTGCGGTGGACATGGGTAAGTTCTGTTTAATGTGATGCTGTATATATGAACATTATTATGTTCAATAAGGTAAAACTATTTATGTAGATTTAGTGCAAACTTGTTACCCTGATCTTACTGATTTGAGCATACTAAGAGAGTATATGAGATGTTTAAGGCTCTAAGAAATGTATGAAAATTAGAACTGAAAGGGCTCACATTCTGTATATATATACAATGGATAAAATAAGTATTGATCACCATTTTTCCCAGTAAATATTTTTATAAACGTATTGCTAACATAAATTTTTCACCAGATGTCGGTAACAGCCCAAGTAACCCATACATACAAATAAAACAAAACACATAAATTGTGTAAAAAAAAAAATGTAACAACTTATGTCTTTATTGTCACTTTTTAGCAATTCAATGCATCCTTGCAGAAAAATTATTATTCAGATTTTTTATTTTAATGAACCCAAATGTTTGAATGGTAGTGTATGTGAATATTAATTTCAGGTGATTTGACCATAACCCCCTCTCCTCTTCTCTGTGTTGTTCAGCTTGTCTCTCGTTAGGCGTATCTCAGTTGGACTCTGTGATCATTGCTCCACCTCCTCTCCCCGAGGGTGAGGCACAGATGCTGACCCACCTGCAGCCGCTGTGGGAGGAACTGGAAAGTCTTGTGCACAGCCAGAAGATCGCTGCCATCGGCACGTCCGACTTGGACAAAACTCTTCTAGAGCAGCTGTATAACTGGGCTCAGGTCTGCTGTGAGTGTGCATTCCTTCTGCACATCACAGAATAATTGATTATTTACCATGCATTTTTGTGCTCTTTCATCCTATGCAGGTAAAGCCAAGTAGTAATCAGGTGAATCTGGCCTCGTGCTGTGTGATGCCTCCAGACCTCACTGCATTTGCTAAAGAGTTCGACATACAATTGCTTACACACAATGACCCTAAAGGTGTGTATTTTATGCTGAGTCATTGAGCTCATTGACTGCATGTGTGAACTGGCTCGGCAGTTTAAGTATCAAACTGCATGAGCAGCAGCACAGGAAATCTCATGATGCCAATATATTTTCTTGTCTCTAGAGCTAATCAGTGCAGGAGGCTTCCAGGAAGCTGTGCAGGGGAGCAGTAAGGACCTGCAGGTGGACGATTGGAGGCTGGAGTGGGTCTTACGGTACTCCATCATAGTCAAGAGCAGAGGCATCATAAAAGCAAAAGGCTACATTGTTCATGCTAAAAAGGGCAACAACCTTTAACATATCCAGTTCGAACAAGGCACATAAAAATGTCCGGAGCTACTAAATTTTTACAGGCATTTTACAGGTTCAAGACTTCATTGAATCTGAATTTTCAATAGAACAAAAATTCACTCACTTTTTCCTCATGATTTAGAATATTTAGACAGCTACCTGTTCGGGTAGATAAATGCAAAGTGCCTCTTGTTTTCCTGACCTGGCCTGGTTTAACTCTCTGTACAAAACAATGGTTGATAGGACAAGATGCTTCAAATACCATAAGATTGTTTTATTAAACATTTTCTGTTTTATTTTAAAAAGTTAACCACTTTTTTTTTTAAAGAGTGGGCCACATAGTTGTATTTTTCACTTTCAATTTTAATGTCAAATTTTGAGTCCTGCTGGCATTTAAAGTTTGTCTAATTTATTTTGATCGATGCTTTGCTTGGAATGTTATCTAAATGTTTTCCTAGCTGTTTTCAACAGATGATTCTATCTCTTTTGCATCCCTTTGTAAACAAAATGACTTGCTTATCTGATAAAAAGAAATATTCAAATATGTGACTGTATGGGAGGCTGTAAACATGCATGGCATGAACGGCATTAACTCATTGTATATAAGAACACTGGAAAATTCCACACTTGGAGAAAAATAATGATTATAGTTCCAGTATCCAACGAATAGTCAGAATATATATTTTTACCTGTGTTATTTATTCATTGTAATGACGATTCATTTTGGAGCCAATCATATAATACAGTTTTTTTCTTTCATGTACTGTACATGTACTTACTATTTTCCCATACTGTGTTAAACATTTTTAATGTGGTAAACTTCGGAATTGAAAAACGAAACATGGACTTGCATTGGGTTTCTTTCATTTCAGTGTTTATATGTTAGATATACGCGATAACCTGAGACCTAACGCACAATAAAATTGTATTTTATTAATTAATGAATGAATAAATTGTATTACTGTTTCAATACAAAAATCCATATCATTATTTGCAACTCACCCAACGCTCAAAACTGCTCAACGACGCTTTCCTGCATCAATTCGTCACGACTGCGCATCCGGAGAACGCGTGTCGTCAGCGGGAGTGCGTCAAACGTCATCATCGTGGCAAGATGGTGGCCACCAGAAGAGGAACACGCGTGGGCTCCCCTGTGAAAAATACTAGCGATGAAAACTCAAGAGCCACGGTATGTAGGATACTTGAGCAGTTTAGTCTATATATTCCCCGGAAGCGCCAGTGTGTGTTTGTTATTGCAGTGTTGTATGTATTCATGAGTTCAAATGAGTCGCTGCATGTGTCCATACATGCCCGAGCAACTCAGAGAAACTTGTTGACTACCTTTTTGAATACGAACGTGATTTGTTAATGTCGTCTATTCGTATTTTTACGTCGTCAGTTTTGCATTCTTCTTCGAGTTGAGAGTTATGTAAACAAATAAGAAACAAATCACACCTTGTGATCCTGTTGTGAACAACATCTTGTCAGCCCCACCATATAACGTTATGTATAACGTTACATAAACATAAATTAGAATTAGTTTTCTATAAAGTGACCATTTGTTTTGGGTGAATTGTAAGTATTTTCATCCTTTCTGGCAAAGCACGTGATCATTTAAATATTTTAAAAGTTTATCAATAAAACCCTCATGCAACCTTTAAATTGTCATTGGTCAGTCCGTCACTGAGCAATGCCTGCTGTTATTTCTTTCTTGATATGTTTAATTTCATTAATTTCAAATAAATAATGAATAAGTAAAGCCAAACTTTTGACTCGTTGTGTCTGACTAGATTTTAAATTTTAGTGCATTTCAATTGGAGCTGCACGATTCTGGATAAAATGAGAATCAAATTTGTGTGTCTAAAATAGAGATCAGGATTCTCACATGATTCTGAACTAAACAAAATAATGTGACAAAATATTATTGCTGCAGTCGATTGAAAAGTGTTTAATGCATTTGAATGAATTAATAAACTTTTTAATATGTATTGAATACACCAATTCTTTATATTAAAATTATGAAAAACTACTTTGAATGGTTCAATGACTCATAAATACTTCACTTGTTTCGTTACTGGATGATTTCAGTAAGTCAGCATTTTTGGACAAATCTCTTGAAAGACTAATTCAATTACAGTTTTTTTAACAGTCACTTAAAAAAAATCGACACATACCTTATTTGATGCACCTATTACTTTCAAAAGAGGATTTGCTCTTTTTTTATCGCTGTTATAGACATCAGTGTTTATATCTGAACTGTAAACTTTTATCCCAGAATTTCGGTGTTAATATGGATGACCATAAGACCAAATTAATTCTGTGTAGTTGAAAAGACTGTTAAGCTGTTTTCTTATCCAAACATAGTAAAATGCAGCACAAACGCAGATTTGAATGTTCTGGTATGAGTTTTAATGGTTTAATAGACAAGGGCGAATCATTGTCATTTGAAAATGGGATTGCATGGGAGTTTAAATCAAGATTGCGATCTTTTACAGATAAATCACTATACATTATGTATTTTTTATGCTCTAACATCAACGTAAATATGTTTAACATTATTCTGATAAGGAATCCTCAAATAATCTGAAGCAAATATCCTCGTTCTCGCAGCAGCCTACTCCTTCGACCAGAAGAACACGGCGCAGAACGCTAATGGAGGAAAATCAGTCCCAGTCTGAACTTGCAGATGACTCCCAGCCAGATGAGCCAAAGGATGACCGTACTGCCTCCTCCTCAATAGCTAGTCCGCTCAAGCGAGAAACTAGAAGATCCACACGTCTCCTTGCTGACAAAAAGGAACCAAACTCTACCAATGAAGCTGATGTGTCTGAGTCAGAGTCCTGCTGCTCTGTAGTTTCTGAGGTGCAGGTGACACCCAGAACCCGACGGAGGACTGCAGTCAGGGAAAAGCCCACTGTGCAGGACGAGGCATCTGAAGTTGAATCCTGCTCATCTGAGGTCTCTGCGACCCGTTCCCGCAGAGCTCCACGCAGCCTGAGAAAGCGTGTTCTGACTTCAGCTGCTACAAAAGATGCCGCAAAGAACGATGATGATGATCCCTCAGGGGACGAGTCCTGCAGTTCTGCTGTATCCTTCACTACAGCTATGGACACTCGTCGTATAACAAGGAGCCATCGGAAGACTGCTGTTCCTTCTGCAGAAGCAGATTCATCTGGACCAGAGTCATGCTCCTCCAGCGTTTCTGGCCTTCATGGCTCTGTGGTCCGCAGATCCGCTCGAAACCAGAAGGTCAAGCCGACTCAGCCAATCCCTTTGAGCTTTGAGGAAACCACAGACACCCCTTCTTCTCCAGTTTCCAAGAAAAGAGGCCATAGGAACAAGGTTGATGAGGAAAATGAGTCAGACGGATGCAAGTCTGGTCCTAGCACGAGTCCGTTGAGATCCACCAGGCGTCAAACCAAACCTAGTGAGTCCGATTCAGAATTGGTAGCTAATGATGTCTGCCATAATCAGGGGAGCCCAAGCCTTCAAAGAGGAAGGGGGACTCCTTGTAGTAGCCGAACTGGGTCTTCTAGTAGTACCTGTGCGGTTCCTGTAACCAGGGCAAGAAGTAAAGCAAAATTGAATTCTGATGTAGGTGACACTGTTACAACTGTTGCTGCCATGCCTGAGGAACTGGGTGAGGAGCATGAACCTCATCCTGAAAGTTTTCCAGTACATGATGGTGATAAAGCTGAAGACACAATAGAACAGTTGGATAGAACTGTGACCATGGACACCAGTGAAGCTCAAGAATCCATCATGATTGAGGAAAGCGCTGAAGATACCACTCTAGTTCTTGATCAGGATGAGGCCATCGAGATGCAGGGACCCCAGAGCTTCTCGCAAGATGTTGAGGCGGTGGAGGACAGTGGAACTGAAATTCTGACACTTCAAGAAAAACCTGTGGATGAAACGTCTTCTGCGGTAATTGAAGAGCCTGAAGATGTTGCCATGGGAAGTGATGAGCTTGTGGAGATGAGCCAAGTTGTTCCAAATCAAACATGTACTGAGTCTGTTAATGAGGATCTGGTAGACACCACCGTAGAATATCCTGTGTCAACTGTGGTTGAGGAGCATGAGAACAAGATTGAGTGTGAAAAGAAAGGTGTAATCGTTTATGAGGAAGCTAATGATACCACTAAGACAACTGGTAATTATTCTGTAATATTGAATGACCTTGAAGGCTCTTCTACAAGCTCACACACTGAACCAAATTTGATCACCACAGAGGAAATATCCAAGAAACTTCCTCCCCAGGAAAAAAGGATCAGTTTACTCGACAGCAGTGAGGATGAAGACAGTGCTGATGAAGGTCTGTCTTCAGAGGAGGAAGGTTGTTCACAGAAAGTTGAAGATGATGTCATGCACCCTGATGGAAATCAGGCGTCAGAAAAACCAGAGGCACATGGTGATGGACTGTTTGTCATAGACACTAAACCTGGACTACGGTCTGAGAAACAGTATTATGTTGATGCCAAGCAAACAGAGGAAGAGTATGAGGAGGATTTTGTTGATGAGGAAGATGAGGATGACGATGAAGATTCAACTGTGCTGTTCACTTCCAAAAAGCCTCTGTAAGTTTTTTTCTTCTCATATTGGTTTAATTAAAAAAAAAATTAAAAACATTTAAATATTTGTAACGATTCAATATTTACTTGATGTTTATATTATATTTAGTCTGACAGTGTTTTCTCTCGCTCAGTATACAGCTATCTAGTGCCATTGACACGGGTCTGAAAATGAAGGAACTTGGTGGTTTGTACATCAGTTTTAATGGCAACAACCCAAAGAGTCTTTCCAACAGTTCGAAAACTCAGAACAATCCAGATGAGGTAAATAATAATCATTTATTCGATGAAACATTGACTGTATTTTTTTTTTTCCAGTATCGTAAGCATTTCAAAGCATTTTGTGGAGATGTGAACGCTTATTGAAGCTAAAGTGCAAAATGTTATTGAAGCTAAAATGTTGTATTCATTTTGTAGTTGCTGAAAAAGAGTGTTATCGTTCCGGATTTTGAGAAAAAAGATTCAGTTCCTCCATACAGTGAATCAAAGCATGCTACTAAACTCAAGCGCAAGGTGAGTACGCCAGTTCTTGAACAAATGGATGGTCTTACATTTTGTATCTGCTTGAAGGGAAATCCGTTTTAGTTTTTAACTTGTATTAATTCATCTTGAAAACTTAAACTATTGTTCAAAAGTTTGGGGTCAGAGTATGATTTTAGTAAAATGTAAAAAAATAAATAGTGGTCGAACCGATATGTGTTTTCTGACAGCCAGTTCCTATATCTTGGAAAGCAGGGGGGTCCATAGCCAATATAATTTATGTTTTTTTAAATTCATATTTAAGAAATTTGAAATCATTTGACAATGGATTAAAAAATAAATGTGTAAAAGAAACATACTTTAAATGGCAAAGTATTTTTCACTAATACATAAATATTTAATAAAAATATAATTAAAAAGGAAGTAAACACTGTAACCAACAGGAAACACAGTATTCTGGGAAGTTTGTGTGCACTTATTAACATACAGCACACATAGAAAATTACATTAATATGACAGTGGGCGAATGCATAAAGCACAGCATAATTTGAAATCACGAGTTTAAAGTTGAAAGCATTTAATTCACGCGGACCAACTGTCATGCAGAGAACACACGGTCATGCTAGATAAAAATGCACACTTAACAAGATCTCACAGCTGGATTCGACTAAGTTTGCAAGGTTTGTGAAATTAAAATTACATAAATGTGTATTTGCTTAATGTTGACCGCAAACGCGAAAGTATTATGTTTGCCTTTCTATTAGGGGTGCTCCGATCACGATCGGCCGATCGTCATGCGCATCTCGTCAGTAAAGCCGGTTTTCTAATCAGCGATTAATTCCATCAGGTGCGTGATTTCTCATAGAGCAGCTGTTACTACACAGAGCCGTTGTTAATAGAGAAGATGCGCAAATCTCGTTAATTTTCAGCGTTTATTGGCCCATCTTCTCAGTTAACAACGGCTCTGTGTAGTAACAGCTGCTCTATGTGAAATCACGCACCTGATGGAATTAATCGCTGATTAGAAAACCGGCTTTACTGACGAGATGCGCATTAACGATCGGCCGATCGTGATCGGAGCACCCCTACTTTCTATTACTAATAGGCATAATAAAAAGAAATCGTTATAACATTTTCTGTATACATTAATTCCTTTAACAGTTCTATCCGTATTAGACAGAACTGTTAACAATGAAGGCGAACAAGAGGGAGAGCGTGAGCAGTGTTGCCAACTAATTTTCAGGGGTAGTTGCTATAGACAGATCGTTTTGTTGCTAAAAGTTGCTAAATGACATTGTGACGTAATTACGCCATGACGTCATTACGTAATCGCAATGCAAAACTACATAGATATTATTTGAAATGCTAATTTAAATTTGTTTGTAAAATAAATACACACAGCATTTTTTAAATGAATACAAACAACACTTTTTTTTTCACAGATTTATTTTTATATTTAAATACAACATTGATATTGAACATTTAAACACTTTTGAACAATTACATTTTATGTAGGCTATTTTCCTTTTAACCAGTGAAACTACACATGAACTGAACAATTAAAGCCCTGTGGTAGTTAAAATGCTACCTAAATGATCAACAGTTTAAACAAGCCAATAACAAGGTATATCAGTAAATTAACTGTTAGGCTATATTGAACAATTGCAGCCAGCATCTTAACTTATCTTAACAAGCCCTTTTGAAGTGCTAATGGTACTTGTGTAGGAAATTCTAAATTTGTCCTTTTTTTTTTTAAATTGTGACTTGCTAACCAAACAATTGTACTCTGAACTTAATGCTTTAAATTATTTTGCTAAAAATGAGAAATGCGTGCATGCTACTGCCCCACGCCCACTTGTTGTCTTTTGTCTTCTGGTTTTTACAGCTATTTCCACAGCAATCTTAAGGAATTATGAATCAACCGCTCAGTCTATTTAACTAGCTTGTATGTGTGCCGTTTTGATTAGAGTTACTTTCCAAAAGTTGCTAAAAGTTGCCAAATGTTAAAAATTGCTAAATTTGTTGCTAGGTGCTTTTTGGAAAAAAAGTTGCTAGTGTAGTCTGAAAAGTTGCTAAATCTAGCAACAAAATTGCTAAATCTAGCAACAAAATTGCTAAATTGGGAACACTGAGCTTGAGCACTGTATTCAGGCACAGCCGCTCTTAGTGCCACGAACACATCGGCTAAGCAGAAAAACTTATCGAACAATGCAGATATTTGAAAAATAGCAAATATCGGGCGTTATATTGACCTGAGAATGTGTTAAATTGATCAAAAGTGAATGCTACAAAAGAGTTATTTAAAAATGTATGATACATTTATGCTACAAAAAAAATCTAACTGTTATATAGGTGTATAGAACAGTACATTAGAATGAATTCTGAAGGATCATGTGACACTGAAGACTGGATTAATGTTGAAAATTCAGTTTTGCCATTGCAGGAATAAATTACATTTTAAAATACATAAACATAGGAAAGTAATTTTAAATGGTAATATTTCTCAAAAATATAATTGTTTATTTTACTATAAATGTAGCCTTTGTGAAATAACTTAGACACAAGTGTACAGTATGTAACTTTAAATCTTCAATACTAAAGAAATGGTTATGATTTCTGGAAAAGTTTGTAATGCTCATGCTTTTGATTACATCAGGGTTTTATAAGCAATGAACTAATCTTATTTGTCTCATACAGGCGGAAAGAGAAAAGACAACTGGTGATGGCTGGTTCAACATGAGAGCTCCGGAATTAACAGAAGAGCTCAAAAACGACCTGAAGGCACTTAAGATGCGCTCCGCTATGGACCCAAAGCGCTTCTACAAGAAGAATGACAGAGAAGGACCTCCCAAGTACTTTCAGGTTGGTTGGGAAGTATTATCAGCAACAGACTTTCCTCTCAAGCAACTTTACAAAAAGCCATTGTTCCTTAGACAAAAAAAAAAAAGTGAAAACAAAAAATGAGAATGGTTATCAAAATCCTGACGTTGCAATCAACCATAGGCATACATTTTAAAGAAAGCAGACAATGGCATATTGTTCTATTCTTTAGTAAAGTTTTGCTCTTTTTGTTTCAGGTTGGTACAGTGGTTGACAACCCAGTAGACTTTTATAGTTCAAGAATCCCTAAGAAACAAAGGAAAAGGACCATGGTGGAGGAGCTGCTTGCAGATGCAGAGTTTAGAAGGTAAGAAAGCTGTGGCTGATTAGTTTTATATAAAGTAAACTGTGATGAATGATTTGTATTCATGACAATTGAATTTAATTATAGATTGTTCTCCACTATTGTTTTAAATTAATTGTCATGTACTAAAATACATATTTTCTTCTTTTCAGCTATAACAAAAAGAAATATCAAGAGATCATGGCAGAAAAAGCAGCACAGGCCGCTGGCAAGATGAACAAAAAGCACAAGTTTCATAAAAAGAAAATTAATTTATAATTTCATAAGACTAATCAGTTTTTTTGTCCTCTTTCCTGAACAAGAATTGTATAGCCTTTGTAAATATAAGGCAACTATATTTTTATTTTCAGTGGATTATTGAACAACCGTTTTTAGTGTTATAATCATATGCATTGCATGTAAAAAAGAAACACATGCAGATTGTACAGAGACAATGATTTTAGAGATTGTCTGACTGATTACACCTCTGTGGATTCATAATTAATCAAGTCCAAAGAAAGCGTACTGTAGTAAATACTGTAAATTAAATAACATCTTGTCAAACTCTCACCACCCGTACAGTTTTCCTGATTTGATTGAATAGATCTATTAAGATCACTGTGTCCAGGTGTTTTGTCCACTGTGTCCTGTCTGTGATGCGTTCCTGTAAAGGTTCTTGTAGATTTTGCTCAAGCTGTCCTCAAACACAGCTCTGTGGGGCTTTCCTGTGTACGCACCCGCTCTGTTAGTCCAGAATGTTCCGTTGTCTGAATGAACGGATGATTCTCCAGGAATAAGCCTGCAGTATGGACAGGACACAACATTTAATGTCAAATTAAAACTTACTGTATGTTCCACTGCAAGCTTACGTTTTCAAGGCCAAGTAGAAATTGTTAAAAAAATAAATTATATACATTATATACACATACAGTCTTGAGTATACACAGTCTGATTAACAGTTATATAGTTAAAATAACTTTATACACAATTTACATTTATATATTCTAACTCCCAATAATATTTTTGAATTAAATTGAATTTATTCAGAATCAGATGTTTAATTATTTATTCAGATTAACTTCTATATGTGTTCATGATTTTCATATATGATTTTCATATTTTACATATAATTTGCATCTACATTATCTATATATTCAGACTTATTCATTTATCATTATTATACAGTCTATTTGTAGTTTGTCTTTCGTAAACTCAAGGCACTATATATTGCAACGTTCGTGTAAATATTCAGATTATAAGCACATATTCACAATGTACAGTTATATATTCAGGCTTAAAACTATATAATCAGATTTATGTCTATATTAATGAAATATACGATTTGCATCTATATATTCAGAATTTTCACTGTATATTTGGTTTCACAGCAGGGCTGTCCTAAACTCTGTTAGTCCCTAGACGAGATTTTCGATTTCTTGCGGTAATATGCACTCTTCAAAAAAAGCACTTGCAAGTTTAAGCACAAGTCTTGGGGGACACATGGTTAAGCACGATTAGCTGTTCTTCCTGTCTACCTGTAGCGTTGTCTTCGGTATATACAAAAATGAAAGACATTGCCGTATATTTCTCTGGCCACACCTGCAGTCCTCATGCCTCCCTGCAGGACTGTGACATGTTAACAGGTGAGCAGGGACTCTATCTTCTGCTGTTATTCCATATATATATATATATATATATATATATATATATATATATATATATATATATATATATATATATATATATATATAAATAAAACCAAAGAAATATTAAAATTTTCATTTAAACTAGAAATCCTAAACTGTTTGAGATAAGGTGATGTTCACCTGTCCTGTGGTAGCCGGTTGTCAATCACAGAGTCATGGTGGGTAGAAACATGTAAACTCTGTCTGACCCCCTCCTCCTCCTCACTCTCTTCATCCTGACAACACACACACTTTAGTCATGAAAACATTCAAATCATTATCACTAAATAATACAATAAAGCAAACTGTAATTATAATACGGTGAAATTAGCACAAAGATATGCAGCGCTGCCGAATATACCAAACTAATTAATTTTTTTTTTTCAAAAATCTGCTAATGCAATATGAGTGAAACTCTCATAAAAGCAAATCCTTTGAACTGCTTGATTAAAACTCTTAAAAATAAATCCCAGTCCTTCTCTCTTTTTAACTCTGGAGTGGATTACACAGTTCTCTTCTTGAGCTGGGCTTCAGCCACGCAGCGCTTGGCACCCAACTGTGCCACTGTGGCATCTCTTCTCTCTCTTCTATCTGTAAAAGATGAGCCTGTAACGACAGCCGTCAGCCTGCAGACCTTCCTCCCAGTGAAAATGCACTCCTTTCTTCCTCTAAGGGGGGATTTGGGGAAGCTTTAGAGTAATTAGAACTCTCTCGCTTTTCTTCCAGCGGAACACAGCGTGGGCGGTGATGCGTTTAAGCGGCCCACGACTCGAGTGAACAGAAAGAATGAGCACGTAAGGTGATTACCTCGTTCACTTCCTGGAAGACAGTGGCGGCACATCCTGACACAATGGATGTGAAGAACACCGAGCGCTTGACAGAATCAATGGAGGACGTTTGAAACACTGACATGTGCCGTAATGAATGTTTTGAAGATTGCTTTTGCATGGGTTAACGTGTGCACTGAATGACAGCATTACATGCAGTTGCGATCTCAGGCGAGACGTACGAAAGAAAGCTTGCAGCGGGGTGCGTGGATGTTCAGGATTCTCTGCACTCGTTTGTGGATCTCCTCCGACTGTGAGGGACTGGAGGAACTCTGGAAACTGCAATGAATGGAAAACAACAGGACTGAAAATACAAATCAACTGGACCAATGTCTTTAACTAAATATGAAAAATAGTCTTGGAATTCCACAAGAAAATCTACTACAAAGGACTGAATAGAGGCGACAACTATAATAAATTTGTACAAACTAATATTTATAGTATTATTATAATTTTTACTATTACATTTGTCATTTTATATATATATATATATATATATATATATATATATATATATATATATATATATATATATACACACACACACACATACATATATACACACACACATATATATACACATATATACACCTATATATTAAATATAAATTTACAATTTTATAATTGTAAAATAATTTCAATTTATAGATACATATAATTTTTTATATATTCATTATTGTATATATGTAAGAATAAAAAGTCTAAAATTAATAAAAATTAAGTTGGAAATAAAAGAAACCAAATACTGAAATAAATAGCAACAATACCAGCTCAAACCACTAGTCTGTGCTATAGCCCTTACATTGGAGCTCTGTCATCTTGGGAAATAGGACTTGTAAATTTCAGACCAGTTAAATCATGAAGTTAAATCACAAATGCACATACAGAGACATTTATCTCCAGCCCTGTAGCAAATGCTGATATTTTCTTTTTTATGCATCTAAATATGCCACAAGAGAGAAGCTCAGATGAGGAATTACACAAACATTTGAGCGGTGTCCTTGGATTTACAATATTAAAACCTGTGTGTGAATAAACTAGCAATATATTATTAACGCACTTCTTAAAAAGATAGAAGGAGATAATTAATTGCAATCTTTATTAAAAGGAATATAGAGGTAAAAAGACTAGCAGATCTGTATGAAAGGTCATGCATCACTGTGGTTCGAACGCTGGCCATCTTTAGAATTACCATACAAGAAGGCCAGAGAAAGGGCCAGACTGAACTTTTAGAAACTGTCGTTTCTTTCACTCACCCCCCCACCCCCACCAAACCACCCCCCACCCCCCACCCATCAACTGCTCAAAAAGACGTGCCTGATCTCTCATTGTGCGAATCTGCGGAGCGGGTCTTAATCTCCGGGCCGGTGACTCCGGTCATGCTTTCAATTGACAGAATAGTATCACACATTTCCCACTATTTACTCTCAAGACTTAGATTGTCTATTGATTTGAAATGTTTGCTCATGCCCCTGCGGAAAAGGCGCTGGCGGTTGAGAGACTAGCAAACAAACAAACAAACATTTGCCGGTTTCGCAGCCGATGTTCAGATCAATGACAAGGGCCTCTCGGAATTTATTAAACTGTGCGTCGGGTCAAACGCATTAGATCTCACTGAAACCCAATCAATAGCATTTCCCCTTGTTTTCTCAGCAGCTCCAACCCCCTTCTCATAAGTAATGAACAAACATGACCAAACATCAGGTTCTGTCATTTGAAGGTGAGGCAGTAAATTCATCTCGTCTGTTGCGTGTGATCACAATATAGATTTGTGGAATGGACGCTCAGTTTACTGGGCTTTGTTTTTATGAGCCGCACATTTAGTCAATACCACATCATTGGAACTTCATAGGAAAGGGACGAAGGGGCAGCACTTTTAGTTTCGCTCACTGCACGTTTGAGAAAAATGCATATCATATAGGATGGATTTTAAGGAAAGTACAAGCATGACATTTATTAAACCTATGGAAGGATAAGTAAGTGTAATGCTTCTGTGTGTTGATCCTTCTGAAAAAACAAATCAATCCAATGACAAAATCGAACAGTATGACAGTGCGTGTTAAATCGCTTTGCAGTAAATGCAGTATCAGATGTTAAACATACCGTTCTTTCAGGGAAGAGCGCGTCAGGACTGGACTCTGATCTCTGAAGGTGATGGACACAGGGGTGGAGTGATCTTTGGGGGAACTTCTGGCTGCCTGCATGGATGCCTCCCCAAGAGATATAATGGAGAAAACAGGGTCAGAATAGGCAAGGATTCCTGTACAGCTCGAAATATTTCAAACCAAGGTCTTTGTAACTTACATGTGAGGGCTTTGATCTCAAACTTCCACGGAGAGAGCGATCTGGAGAAGTTTAGTGGGAAAATATGGTAAAATGCATCTTCCACAATACCGTATTTTTCGGACTATAAGTTGCACCTGAGTATAAGTCGCATCAGTCCAAAAATACGTCACGATGAGGAAAAAAACATAAGTCACACTGGACTATAAGTCGCATTTATTTAGAACCAAGAGAAAACATTACCGTCTCCAGCCGCGAGAGGGGGCTTCAGTGTAGACTACAGGAGCACGTAGCAGCATAGAGCGCCCTCTCGTGGCTGTAGACGGTAATGTTTTCTCTTGGTTCATTTCTCTTGGTTCATGTCAAATTAATTTTGATAAATAAGTCACACCTGACTATAAGTAGCAGGACCAGCCAAACTGTGAAAAAAGGTGTGACTTATAGTCCGGAAAATACGGTACACAGAAAAACACATATAATACTTAATGATCAGTAATTGACTGAAATACTCAAAACAAACTATTTTAAAAGAATAGCTCACCCACAAATGAAAATAATTTGTCACTCCAACCGGAGTTTTTTTCTTCTAGAGAACACAAGCTACACTACTGTTCAAAAGTTTTTTTTTTTGTTATTGTAGTTTTTTTTAAGACTGCATTTATTGAACTATTATTGCACTTTTAAATTGTTTTCTAATGTAGTATATTTTACAATTTAATTTATTCCTGTGAGAGAGAAGCTGAATTTTCAGCAGCCATTCATAGAGTCATCAGTGTCACATGATCCTTCAGAAATCATGCCAATATGCTAATTTGGTGCTCAAGACACATTTATTGTTATTAATGTTGCAAAACAATTGTGCTGCTTAATATTTTTGTGGAAACTGAACGTTTTTGTTTTTTTTTCAGGATTCTTTGGGACATAGAAAGTAAAAAAAAAAAAATTGAAATACAAACCTTTCATAAAATTGTTTTTTACTGTTACTTTTGATCAATTTAATGTGTCCTAGCTGAGTATTAATAAAAAGTATTCTGAACAGTAGTGTCTTTTTTCGAGATCTGTTTCTGTTCATACCATTCAAGTCATTCTTATCCAAAACAACACTGGACCCCTTTTTTATTGTTTTATTTTTTTTAAGTATCTTAATTTATAAAAGAAAGTCATACAGGTTTGGAGAAACATGAGGATGAATAAATGCACAAATAGACATGTAAAAACACAATACCATAGTGACCTGTGAAGTCTGTGGTGTAGCTCCTTGACTGCGGACGTAGGGGGCTTCTTTTAGGAGAAGACTGAGATGTTAGACACATGGAGGTTTCCATCAGAGACGTGTTTGGGCTTCGGGGGACCTGCAAACAGAAGATTCAATCAGCTACGGTGCCCATTAAAAGATAAATACTCGCTCATCTCTGATTTAGCAGGTGAAGCGAAGTGCATCAACACTCCATTGACACACAGAGCATCGATTATTCAAATGAATTTGACTTTCATTTCAGAGTTAATCACTTTTCTAGGAAGGTGAAAGTGAGGAGAGAAACTTCAGAGGGAAGTTCCTCAGACTCAGGTGCCTGTGTATACTCTCAGACTTCAATTAGTCCATTCGAACTTCATTTAAATAGTAAAGTGACCAAGCAAGCTAATGAAACGAGCTATTTAGTTTTCATGCAAAACAAGTGTGCCGACTTTAAACACACATAAACTGAACGGGCTAATCTGCTGAAATAAGAGGAAAGAATTTGCTAATCACAGCCTGACTCTTAATTACTTAGGTTAATTGTAGCCTGGGGATTTTCTTTGAAAAGGCTAGCCACTTTTTAAAAGGCCTGTGACAGAAAATGCCATGATGATATCAGACACAAATCCAAAAGCTGCCTTTTATACCATGACAGCTTTGATATTTGCACCCCAGGATGTACTTACTGTTGTTTTAGAAAACACGAAAAAGAAACAAAAGGGGGAATTTATGCTTTTACTTCAGTCTTGAAAACGAGTAAAGATTTTGACACGGCTGTCTGTCTCCTGTAATCAATGCCCTCAGAAAAAAAATACCGCAGTTCACACGTCAAACTTAAAAATAAGTGCATACATGTTAATAACATGATCATTAACCAACGATGAAAAATGCACAATAAACTCTGTTTGTATTGTTTAATAAGTCAATCTGACCCACCACAAATGGAGCCTGAGGGACCGTCTCTTTTTTAAATGTGTAGGGCCCAAGTTTGAGGTGGCTGAGTCGTTGTCTGGCCTCCTCAGACAGCTGACACATCTTACGGTGGGTGTAGGGTGCAGGAGCGCGGCTTTGAGACGCCACCGTTGGCTTCTTGTATCCACTGGATGGCGCTGCGTCTGGCTTCTTCTTCTTCTTTGAGTTTGCAGGGGAAGTTCTTACACGACAGGGTTTAGTTGAGGTACGAGCACATGACTGGATAGGGACATCAGAGGTATGTTTGACATCATGCAGGGCTGCGCAGACTGATCGGCGAGAGTAGCCGCTTGCAGTCGGGGGCGGAACTGAAAGCGGAGACGTCAAGTCGGACACTTTCTGCTCCTGGTAGTGACGCTCTTGTGGTGTTTGCATACTCTATCACAGATGAAATGAATAACATACATTATTTGTCAAAAACACAGACGTTTCAGAAACGTTTTATAAGCAACAGCAACACTTTTTATGTACTGCTTTAAGTGGTCATCGGATGCCCATTTTCCACAAGTTGATATGATTCTTTAGGGTCTTAATGAAAAGTCTGTAACATAGTTTGGTTAAAACTTCTCAATGGTAGTGTAAAAAAAACAATACCCTTTTTTACCCTGTCAAAAACATCTCGTTTTAGAGCAGGCCATTTAGTAGCAGTTTCCTAAAAATGTTAATGAGCTCTGTTGACCCCGCCCCTCTCTCCCGTGCTGCTCTCTGAGGGACTGTTTACTTTAGCTGCATTCATCATGATATTTGCTAATTAGCACATTATTAGGAAAGTTGATTTGCAAAGATTAATTAGAACACTTTTCCTATAGGTGAAGCTGGATCCCAAATGATTCGCGTGAACATTTGAACACATTTAGGAAGATCGGGGGCACATTCCCTTCAAAATCAAACGTAATCCACTGTGTCTTCAGTGGTTCATATTTCGAGAGTAAATGATGACTGCTATGTTCATTATTACATCAACAACAGAACACCTCAAATGCTTAGGAGTCATTCTTGTGTACATCTGCTCCGGCGGTGAAACAATGGCAGACTGATGACAGCTCACTCAGGGCGGGTCTAAAGTAAGACACCAGTCCAGTCTGTGCTGAAATGCTACTGTCAATCAAACAATCGTGGGAGGGGCCTGTTTTTGTGCATCACATCGGAGATTGGCTTGATTTGAGAAAGGGCTAAAGATTTTAGTAGATTAGGGTGGATTTTTATCATTATATCATTATAGAGAAGCATCCAATAACCTCTTTAATACAGCACTATCTGTTCAAGAATAAAGTTCAACATAAACATATAATATATAAATACCAATAAAGTGTGGGTCTATCAGTGTTTTTTTTTTTAAACGCCACTCAATATAACATTGCGACTATAGTAAAATAGGTTTTACGGTTCTAAAAACAGATTTGTGAGCAGTATTGGAAAGGAAGATGTTAGAAACACACGTCATTGTTGTCATGTGGTAAATTTGTCCAATCGTTTAACAGCTGTCATCATCAGCACTCCTGCAGTCGCTCTGAAAAAGCTGTGCCGAGTTAGCCGGCTGTTCTCGAAAGGCTATTGCGGTACTTTGATGCCACACGTGAAAGTGACATGGCATCAGCGCCGGTTCAAGTCAGACAAAATTTCTAACCAACATGCACTGCTTCAAGTCAGCCGTCCATCTGTCTGCGCAGCATCGCATAAAATCGAACGCACCAAAAGACTTCATTGAATTATTCACTGAATAGAATTCATAGTTGTAGTGTAATCATTAACTGAAATTTAAACTATTACAAAAATGTTTGTGGTAATGAAATAAAATTAAATATAAATTTTCATGAAATGTGTAAAAAAAAAAAAGTACAATGACTAAAATGGAAATAAAAAGCTAAATAGAAATATAAAAAATGAGAACTAATAAAGATGACAAACACCTAAAACGAAAATGTCTTTAACAATAAAAAAAAATTATATATTAATATATATACACACACACACACACACACACACACACATATATAATGCTAAAATGACACATGTTCAAAAATTATAATTTCTATATAATATTTCAAAATTTTCAAAAGCTAAGAGGTAAAAGAAAAATAACTACATTTGTTGAAGGAAAGTCAAGGGAATATGTGTGGTTGCGAAGGTGCTCTATATTTTTATTAGCATATAGCAACACAGTTGCTAAGGTGGCTATTCATGTCAGTAGCACAGTTAAACATTAGTGTTTAATACTTAGGGTTAGGGGTTTGTTTGAATACTTTACTATGAGCAATAACAACAGCATGAAATTACACTCTTCACCTTTGAAACAAAAATGGAAAAGAAGATCCCAGAGGAAGAGAGTATAAGGTCACGCTTTATTATAGTGATATTGCAAACTTCTTTCTGTTCGTACCGGGCTAATCCACTCTTTTCCTTGTTATGTACACATGTAACCTGATGTAAACCTTTCCTCAGTGTTCCAATCTCACCTTTGCAGGCAAATGACTTCAATAACTCTAATCTCAGCTAACATAATTCTGAGCCCCAATAACAACTGTTCCTGCAGGCGCTGCCTGGGTAAATACGTTTTTAAAAATGTTAATTGCATTTGTTGGCCGGTCTCAACCTAATATGATAATGGCATTACATGGATGTAAAAAAAAACAACGATAATTTAAATGCTAATTGGAACATCCTGCCATATTAAGTCATTTTTAAAAAGCAGAAAAAGAAAAAAGTAAATCCTGATAGCGATTGCCGTTTGAAGAGTCAAGATTTAATGAAATTAAACTAAGTGGCTTTTTCTCCTTTTATTCTTCTCTCCCTCTCTCTTCTTCCTTTTTCTTTGGACGGAGGGACAAAGAGGCCGTTTTAAAGCAGGAGTCGTGCTTGTCTGATGTGATTAGTGGCTCGGCTGGTGTTGGTAATGGGAGATAAAGCCGGATGTCCTTGAAACAACAAAGCCAGCACCACAAGTAGCTTATTAAACAAGAAACAAGCGCCGTTCAAATGCATGCAAATCGCACCGAGAAAGCCCGCTTTACAGAATGCCGTGTCAAGTCCAAACTAGAGACATCCACAAAGGGAGGAAAAGCACATGAAACATGACCGAAGAGACAGTCAACAGCAGAAGCCGTCTAACGAGGGTCTGAGAAACTTGACATGAAGGATGCAGACTCAATCAGCGATTTGAAACGCAACGAGAGGTCTGCGAGCAAGTAATGGAGGAAACAAATTGGACCGGTCAAGTCCAACTGATCAGCGCCGATCCAAGTAGAAAAGAGCCAATTCTCTGTAATTACCTGCATGGTAAAAAGAGCATCCTGAAAGGGGGCGTGAGGCCACTAGAAGGACAGCAGAAAGTGGCACAGATGGCAACAGACAGTTTGATTGACAGGGAGACCCATCGTACTCCCACATACATCTAAAAAAAGCCTTCGTATGGTCCTTTTCCGTTAAACCTCAGTGTTGCTTTTCATATAGCATCACAAATAATTGCTCTGTTCCAAAACATAACGAGCAGAAGCATCATACAGAAGCCATCGTTCCAGAAGCCAGACGCCTTCAAAGGCAGCTGCCTATGTAGGCAGCGCGCTAGCTTTTGGAACGGAGCACATACCAGCTGCAATATAATGGCAATAACAAAAGCCCCGAGACTCACAGACATGGCAGGCTGACCATGTTTCACATCACACTCCTCAATAATAGACGTCGTTGAAAACTCCACTTTGGGAGAGATTCCCTGAGGGAACAAGACAGGAGAGATAGTGAGCAGAAAAAAAACATCACAAAACTTTTCGAATGATGAAAAGACAGAGGGCAAATGCAGATAATAACACTCTTGGCAGATCAATTTACCAAAACAATCTACGTCTTCAAGCAAATAGCAGGAAAATGGGACCGGCTTTTAAGATGCATCAGAGATATGACAAAAACGCTGAGAGGAAGACACACGCACGGGGAAGGTGATGGATCTCTTCATCAGAATCTCTCTCTCTGGGCCGGGGCTTCTGGGAGTCAAACGAGGGCCTGGATACAGAAACTCCCGGGTGTCATCTTCAAACGTGGCCAGGATCTCACCCTCTGCACAGTCAAATAAAAAATACATGATGGAATGGTGAATTCTGTACGTTTTTCTTGACAGCTGTTTCTTTGTGTTTTAAAGCAATAAAGTAACAGGAAAGAATGAGAGTCAGATTGTGTGTAAAAAAAAAAAAAAAAAAAAAAAATCTCAGCCCAAAAGACCTCCATTGAAAGCCACATAATTTAGGCATACTGTAATGAGAGTGCTCGGTCCAATAATGTATGTATTCCCCTGCTGATGTTGGTTAATTTTTTTAATTGTACTGGCAGGTCTGAGAATTCGGTCGTTGCGTCAACAGCAAAAGCTGGAGCCTTCAATCAAAGCTTAGCTCAAATCTAATGTTTTTTTTCGGTTTACAGCGCTATGTTAGAGAACTCAATCTACAGCCTCACAAATCTGTCAGTGTTACAGCTGGAATGGATGTGAGATCTTACCTGGAGGAACGAGCTGAATGAGCTCTAAAGATGTTGTATCATCTGCAGCAGAGGAAAAAAACATGATGGAAAAGTATATAAGTTTATTGATCTAAAGTTTATGAAAGAACACAGGACAAATTGAAGTCAGCCCAAAGTATTCTTACTTTCCAGATGCTCAGCTACAGCACCCGGATCAACTGCTCCCACAAAGGTCTGCCGAAGAGAATGGGAGAAGAAACAAAATAAAAGAAATCAGATAGTAAGATAGCATGTGTCACAGGTCGAAATGACTCAAAGACATTTTAATAAAGTCTTACCTTCACAAACACCATTTTTTCATGCAGCAGCAGAGGGAAAACTGGAGGAACACACTTGGACTTCTGATACTGGCCCATTATCCGAACACTCACATAAATGTCTTCTTGGGATGGTAGCACCACCCCTGGACAAGTTATCTATAGGAGGAAAAACATTAACATGAGATCATCTTACACCATATTTTTTATCATTTTATTTTACATGATCTTTCATGTACAATGCTGCTCCTTTGAGCTTTCTATTCTTCAATGAATCCTGGAAAAAGTATCACTGCCACTGAAGTGCCACTCTCAAGGATCTTATGACACTAAACGTAGTGGATGTAGAAAATTTTTGTTTTGCCCTCACATTTTAAAATACATTAAAATAGAAAACAGTTTTGTTTGTTTATACCAGTTCACAGTATTACTGTCTTTAGTCTATTTGTATTTAAATGAATGCAGATTTGAAAAATCTCTCAACATGAAAACAAAATCTTACCAAGCGAACTTTTTACAAAAACGATTTTTACAAAAAACAACATATTACTTAATTAACATGTCTTGCTTATCTCCGAATGTAAAGCAACTACTTCCCCTTCCTAGTCACACTTTAATGTGAATGTCTAAAGAGTGATCACTTTGATTACAGTATTAAAATAACCACAATTTCCTGCAGATCAGAAGATATTTTCTCCTATATCCATGATGCACTATACTGTATGAAAAACAAAAGCTCCGACTGAACCAAAAACTACTAACGTAAGTTAGATGCTAACAGCCTGGCTGAAAATGAAGTAGATTGCATGTGCATCGCTTTTAATAAACACATCGGAGGCTGGAATGAATGCAGGGCAGTTTATTATCATGTTTCTGCTCGTTGCAGCTTTGCCGATGAACATCCGTGGTACACTGTTAGCCACTTGTTGCTAACAGTATGCTAACACGTAAACGTCTATCATAACACACGCAAACAGGAAGATTTGTGTTGTCGTTGAGTGAAAAAGGCAGAATGGGACGCGGGCTGATATACTTACAGATTGGATATCCACCTCGACAGTGCATTTTAGCGCTTTTTGTCGCATTTGTGAAGCTGAAGGCTGCTTGGGCGGCGTTAATCCGCCCATGTTTTAAAAATTTGTTGCTATGACAACAGCCCAAGTTCCCATTCCTTGAAACCGCGAGGAAATGACGACAAATGTAAAACCTTTAAATAAATGTAGTAATAACAATTGTTTTTTTGTTAAGGCGGAAAGTAGAAGTTTAGCTAAAGGCTAGAGTTCAGTTCTCTCTAAAATAGTATAAAAAATTCAAAAAAATAAAATCTAAAATAAATCTAAAAAAAGAATATAACATATGAAAGCTACAGTACAACTGCTGTAGTTTTAATAAAAGTATTGTTTTTTTTCTCATAAAACCATCTTATTTAGTTTGACTTTACAACAGAATACTGTAGCTGCTATAATAAGAATTACTAATTATCAACCACAAATACATTTCTGTAATATTTATAATACTAATAGTTATCATCATAAGACTGTAAATTAATCATTTAAATTAATAATTAAATACTGTATTTTATTGCTGCATTTGCATTTTATTGCTGTTATTGTGCTGACTGCTGTAATACTATTACTTTTGCTATACTGCTGTAAATTAACAACTGAATGTATTACTTCATAAAACAAATAACTAAAATTTAACTAAAATTTAATATAACAGGATATTTCTATATTGGACAAACAATTGTTGGATGCTGAAAAGCCAACCCAAGATTAGTGTCAACTCTGTCAAAAGTGAATCTTGTAAAGATTTGGTAAGAAAATGCACAGTTAGGAGCATTTGGTCCTAAAAACTGCTTTTTTTAAGTCAAGAGGGGCCAGGAGTGATTTGACACACGAGGACACATTCAGACACGGGAATCTGAAAAGTAATTACTATTTTTAAACACGTAGGGTGAAGGGAAGTAGAAATGTCTAAAAGTGGGGTGACATTAGTTCACTAAGTCTCAGTTTTAAGCAGCTTATAATGATGTTCAATAAGAATCTGCCCTCGAAGTGAACCATACCACTTTTAGTGCTGAGAGACAGACCTCACAGAGAATCACAGAGGCCAGTTAACTTGTGCACAAGAATGGACCATGTCGATGTTTAAGAAGGGAAATGCAAACAGTTCACAGGAGCCTAAGGGCAATTAGGATGTGTTTGTGGCAGTGAGGTGAGCCAAGCTTAAGGGACTAATGGTTCGAGGCTCTGGTTAAAATGACAGCGCAGTGGGGAGGTGAGGCTCTCCATAAGCACAAGGGCTTTTAGGTATGACAGCACCATTACCTGTGTGTGTGTGTGTGTTTGTCGAGATTCTGTAGATGGATGTGTTTTCTCATTCACATTAGCTCTCGCCATCTTCTCTTCAACCATCTAAAATGCAAGTCATTTGTTTTTGCCTTTTCTGACTGATTGCCTCAGTTATTCCGAATGACTTGGCCTGAAAAGTACACACTGCTTTTCACACTTCTTGACTGATAGCTTGAGCCATTCAGTATTTCAGCCCCCTCACACTGTGTTCTGTGTGTGGACAGATCAGACATTGTTTGGAGACGCTGTGTTACAGGCTTAACAGACTCCGTATTAGAGTTCTTTGGTGAACAGCAGAGCAAACAATGTGTTGATGCTTATTGCCCTGAGACTATGATGAGGGGATTAAAATGCATTGTTTTTTTTAACAGCATTTCAAAACGATTTCAATATAAGCACTTAATAAGATACTGGAAAGCCATTTTTTATCAAACACTTTATTCGAAGCAAATTTATGAACACAAAGCATGCATATATTAAAACATTACAGGTCAATTGCTTTTTATTTAAGCAATTTTCAAACATCGAGGTTTGAATAAATAACTCAAGATGACTATCTAGACAATTAAAGAATTCATAAAAGTAATCACTTTATCAGAATGAGCACCGCTGAGCGAAATACAATTTCTGTACTGATAACAGACAACTCCAAATGCAAGGCAAAGAAAGTAGTTGGTATTCAACAAAGCACTGTAAAAGCAATAAATGTAGCCGGTGGGATAATTTGCAGTTGATGTTTTCTCTGTGCAATATCTCACAAGTGAGAATTAATACCGAAGACTTATTCACAGTCGTTGAGTCCTATCAGCACATACAAACTTAGACAACAAATATCTGGTGGATTGCGGTGGGCTGATATGAAAACCTAATTTGCAAGTGGACCATAGTTCACAACGTCTCACTCGAGGATGTGGAACCATACAGTATTCCCTGTGTTTTTAGTAATCCCTGACTCCATGGGGTTTTCTGTCTCCTTTAACCTTTCCATTTCCAGCTTTGTTTACTTGATGACTGGTGGATGAGCCATCGAGAGAGCTGAAAGACATAAAGGATGTTTCTTAGAGGAGTTTTGTAAGAATCAAAAGTTCAGGGTAAGATAAGCCACCCCTTGTTTAGTGACAATTATACAGAAAATAAAGCATGTGACAGTACTTGTAAGAGTAGAGATTAGAGAGTAAATTATATACATATATATATATATATATATATATATATATATATATATATATATATATATATATATATATATATATTAGTGCTGTCAATCGATTAAAAAAAATTAACTAATTAATCGCACAATTTTTTTAAATTAATCGCGATTAATCGCGATTAATCGCAATTAAAAGACTGAAACTTTTTGCATATGTAAATGTAAAATGTAAATAATTAATGTAAACTCAAGACAAAGAAACTATTTAAATTCAAAATATGATTGTTTATTGGAATTTTTGTTTAACTTGTAACACAGATTTTCTCATGTAAACAACATACCTGCAATAAACCATCAATATCCTCCAAATTAACTGTTGGCTTGAAAGCCATATTTATTACAGAAATAAAAACACAGGCATGTAAGTACCATTTGAATTTCAAAACAATCAATGTCAATAAAAAACAAAAATGATTTCCATTTTGAATTCTAAGTGGACTGCAAAAAAATTCCAAAGTATAGTCATTGCCAGTGCTTTAAGTGGGCCGGTACGCACGGTACTTAGTACAGCCACTTCCAAATATAGCTCTTGAGCGTACCGCCACCTCTCCGTGCGCCCAGAACGTGCTTGTAGCGTACCGGTACGCTCATTTGGACATCTGTTTTAATAGAGGTTTTAATCTTTTACCTGCACTGCCGATTTTCAGAGCGCCCTTCACAATGCAAGCTTCCTAATTCATCCCACCCAGAGCAGAAACTACATTACCCATTCACCCTTAAGTTACACAAGTGAATAGCGCATGTGTCGCTTTTCCCACTCTTAAGTGTCAACAACTCAACGTGGCCGGAGAAGGTGTGTGAAACACGTTGTGTGTGTACACAACGCTCGGTTCGGTTAAAAATCAAATACAGTTAACAACAACACTTAATATGTTTTCTTGGCTTCAGACTCTGAATACTGCAAGAACAAGACCAGAATCTGATGATTCGCTGACTGACACCTCACCAAAATCGAATCCTATCACTGCAGGTCAGACTCAAGCTAATTAAGTAATGCAGCTCTTTCAGGAAGGGTGATCAGACGTCCCGAAAAATTCGGGACAGTCCCGAAATCTAAACTGTTGTCCCGACTCCCGAATCTGGCCCTAATTGTCCCGGAACTTATACTAAAGCAAAATCTTGAGTATTTATTGTCTGATAAACATTAAAAACTGTCTGCGGAGGTTGAGTCGTCCTGCAGCCCCCGCTGGCTGCTCATTGGCTGCAGCATCTTTTTTCTAAGTTCTAAAAAAATACCGTAGACGGCAAGGCACAAATTTAGATATTCATTTATCTAATTAATCTATAGCCTATGCACAAAGACAATATGATCTCTTTGTCCCCTTTTTGTTTTAAAGCTTGATGAAGAGAGGGAGAGCGCAAGTTGCTGCAGCTGCGAGGAGGACAGTGATGCACGAGGAGTGATTGACAGTTCGCGGCACTGTGTACAAAAAATACTCCGCTACACAATTATTTCGTTTTTTTGGTTTAAGCTTATTAACGTTAGCGTTACAGAAAGGTCTGATTTACGCACTGTTACAACAGTCATTGTTTTTTTTTTTTTAAACAATGACATTTGAGTTCATGATTTTAATGTTGCTGTTTCTTGTGGCAGACTGAATGAAGAGTAATGTTTCTTGTGGCAGACTGAAGAGTAATCCGGCAGAGTTTTATACTGAAACTTTCCGTCTAAAAGTCCTTCCTTGGTCTTATCCATATTTCTTTGCACGTTGAACACACATAGGCCACGACCAGAAATAAAAAAAACTGCAACCGCGTTAATTGCGTTATTTTTTTTTTAACGCGTTAAATATTTCAAATTAATCGAATGCGTTAACGCGCTAATTTTGACAGCACTAATATATATATATATATATATATATATATATATATATATATATATATATACAATTTCCATATTATATGATTATTAAGAGTGGGGTTTTCTAAATGTGTGAATTGATGAAAACGCAAATTAAAATATATCATTTTAAAATAAAACACAAAAAATATAAAATATTTTCGTTGTTTACTGCATGACATGTGACCATGAGCTGAGCATGTGAATTTTGTGTGAAATGATCAAAATATTAAATTCTACACTAAAAAATTAAGGTAAAAAATTTGGGAGGAAGGAAAACAAATTTCGAGAAGCTTTAGATTAGATGCTGTCAAAAGAGACCATCTGAAAGCTAAACAAAAATCTGAAGGCTATCTATTGTGTGAAGCAGTTACATTATGAAGTATTGGGTGCAATTTAAAGAAAAGCTTCATTAATTCTTTGTCTGTGTACTTCTCCAACTCATATTCGTCCAACATTGTTGTTTTGGCTTTTGTTTTGTAAAAGGCATCTGACTTTCTTGTTTGGTAAACACTGTGTTTGTACTTCCGCCTACATCACATGTCACCTTTCTAACATGGTTAAGTAAAGTGTGAATTCGCGGATGCGCATCATGCAGCTAGTGCAAAACGAGCATTTTTTTATTAAAAAGTACTGTATTTTTCGTACTATAAGTCGAACCGGAGTATAAATCGCATCAGTCCAAAAATACATCATCATGAGGAAAAAAAACATAAATAAGTCGCACTGATTTAGAACCAAGAGAAAACATTACCGTCTACAGCCACGAGAGGGCGCTCTATGCTGCTCAGTGTAGACTACAGGAGCACTGAGCAGCATCTCTGGCAGTATAGAGCACACTCTCGCGGCTATAGACGGTAATGTTTTCTCTTGGTTCATTTCTCTCGGTTCATGTTAAATTAATTTTGATAAATAAGTCGCACCTGACTATAAGTCGCAGGACCAGCCAAACTATGAAAAAAAAGTGCAACTTATAGTCCGGAAAATACAGTATATAGATTGTCTTTTTTTCTTTTTGCTAAATAAAACACTTATTCATTGGCTGAGATAGCGTAGAGCACTTTGAACCTGCATTGAATTCAATTAAATTGCATCGAAACTGCAATTTGAACCTTCAACCATTTGGGTCTCACTGAATTCCACTATATAGAGAAAAATCCTGCAATGTTTTATTCAAAAATTTTAATTTCTTTTTGACTGAATATAGAAAGGCATGATGATATGGGGGCAAGTAAATCATCTTGGATGACATGGGGGTGATTAAATTATCAGGATATTTTTATTCTGGAAATGAACTAATCCTTTAACAAAATAAGCTAAATACAGTTTTGCTGATTTCCACCTTAAGTTTCAAGTTGTTAGCAATTATATATTCTCAATTAAGTAATAAAAAAAAAAGTACAAAGTGGCTATTCTCATGCAGGACTGTAGTATAAAGTATGTATTATTATTCATAAGGATATGGAAAACAAACCCAAGATCAGTGCCATTGCTGTGAGATAATGGAATATTTGATTGCATTATTCACCTGTTAATGTGTCCTGTGAGTTTGCTTTCGTCTATCAGGTTGTTCAGTTTGTAGTAATCCAGGAATGTCCGGGCAACGTTTCTGCCCAGTCTTATGTCTATGTGAGGAAATTAAGGAACCTTTGAGATCACATAACACAGATTATTACTGTACAGCGACTGCACATCTCAGCTGTGGAACCCCACATAGATTTTTTTGTTGGCGGGAAAAAACGCAAAATAAAGTGACCTTCATATGCATATATATTGGTCTATTGAATGCTTTACTGTCATTGGTAAAAACTTGCCAGCATTGAAAAGTCGAATACCTTGAGCCCACTCCAGCAGTCTGTCTCTGTATTCCTAAAGAGACAGTCGACAACAAAGCAATATTGGAACGCCTCCTAGGCCCCAGCACAGTTAGAGCGTCGGATCCCTCAGAACCTTTAAATCTCTGTTCTGACGTGCCACTTTTAATTGAAAAATAAATAAATAAGAGCCCGATTTTCTCCCATCTCATACCAACGCGACCATTTGCAGTAAATAACTGGCCAATACCCAGCAGAGCAATACGGAGAGTAAATAAGCGGGACAGGCAAGCCAGCGCTCAACTCCTCGTGAGGATAAATCAAACGCCTCTCAGTCAAGTCAGCCAAAAGAAAATAAATGCATCTCATTCCTGCAGTTACTTACAGCCGGAGCTTTATTTAAATTCATGCATCTACTCCACAACCCCCCCCCCCCCCACAAGCCTTTCTTCCACCGTGCCCACGTTACAGAGCACATCAATTACCAAAAGCACTGCATCAAAGAGCTGTGAGGGCACTTCCAATGCAGCTGAAAGAGTGGGAGCCGTTTAACTCCAGCAACCACAAGCCAGGCAAACCTTAAACGGAAATCATTTTCTTTTAACCTAAAGGAATAGTTCATCCGCAAATGAAAATTCTGTCATCATTTACTCACTCTCGTGTTGTTCCAAACCTGACTTTCTTTCTTCCGCAGAATACAAAAGGAGACATTTCAAAGAATGTACTGGACATTTTTTCCATGCAACTACAAATAGTGGTGCATTCAGGCATTCAGGCTTAAAAAAAAGATGTCAAAGAAGTAGTTCCTATGACGAAATACAATAATATGATCATAAACGAACAGACCCAACCAAATATCTGCCCCAGCTTCATTTGGTGATATGACCAAAAAAGCTCCATGAAATTATATTAAATATCTCCCTTTGTGTCCCACAGAAGAAAGTCAGTCATACAGGTTTGGAACAACATGAGAATTTTTATTTTATTTTTGTATTGGTGACCCGTGTCTTTAAACTGTACATTTTTATACAAGATTTCAAAGAAAAGCTTGATCGTGGGATATAGATCATACAGTGTGTCATGGACTGTGATGGATGTCTGTGTTGCAGGACACTGGCTCAGAATAGATGTTCCATCATGATCTGATAAGGAAGGTTTTCTCCAGTGTTGTGGTTAACGGGCTGCTCTTATGGGGCCGGACACTGTTGATGAATGAACACAGAGGTGTTATTTTTCACCTTTGGCTGTCAGCCCTTTACCGATGTTCTGAGATGACATGTCTGACTGTCAGGGCTGTTGGAGTGAAACAAGAGCCCTGGAAGAAAAACAAGGTGCAAAGCGATTCAGTCATTTTTTATTTTTATTTTTATTTTTCCAATTTCTTCCAACAGTCAAAAATCTCCCTGGTCACATAAATCCCAAGGCCACGGCTGGAAATCCTATTATCCAAAGCTTTTAACTCATAAACAATCCCTCCTTGATGGGAATGCACCAGCCAAAGGACTTTCTGTCATGTCTTGTGCATTTAAATGACACACACATATTCACAGACTACATGACAATTCAATCCATTTTCTACTCTGCTTGTGCACTACTGGGTTATTCATAACCGCATCAATCACCAACTACATCATGACCATTTGTCAGTGAAATAAACAGGCGCTCGACGTGACCTTGATTAGCAGAGAGGTCAAATCGTCTGTGTCTAAACCTCAGATCCAGCCGTTTGCTCATCACCCCCCTGCTCTCTGTGGCCTTGACAGCCACTGCAGTGTACAGAGCCTTTCTGGGTTTCATCCCTCACCCAGCGGGCTGATGGGAACTCTCTCCATGACTCCAGCCCCTGTCTTCACACCCCATCTGGCCAGGGTTACAAACACTGCAGCCCTCCAAAAACAATGGCTATTTTTGGATGCCGGGCAGGGAAGATGGCAGGGTTCACTTTGAAAGGATGACACAGAAGACATGGCATGACATAGCATTTCTGTTATGTTTCTAATGTGCACCGCATTGATTAAGGAATAGCGTAAATGACCTCAATAGTTTTTTTATTATTATTTATTATTTTAATAATAAATGAAAATAAATATGATATTATGAAAAAAACTGAATTTTATTACAATAATAATAATAATAATAATATCTGAAAATAAATATGATAATATTGTAGGAAATTAAACAGAAAAATGTATGACTGAAATGTATAATAATAATAATAATAATAATAATAATAATAAATCGTTAAGATAACATTGTGCAAAAGTAAATATTGTTTGATTAATAATAATAATAATAATAATAATAATAATAATAATAATAATAATGCAAAATGAAGTTGTTTTAAATAAGAATACAAAATAAAATAACTATTATTTAATCCAAAATAATATTACTATGTAAAATTTAATAAAATACAAAAAAGTAATTAAAACAGTATTTTAAAAAAAAGTGTGTTTTAGAATAATAAAATAAATAATCCCAAATAAAATTGCTATGCAAAATTAAACATGTTAATAAAAATAATTATAAAGTTATGCAAAATAAAAGGTTGTATGTTTTAAAACAATACAAAATAATACTACATTAAATAATCTAAATAATAACAGTGAGAAAGTGTTAAAATAATAATAATAGTAAAAGTAGCTTTTATAGCTACTAGCAATTCATTTTCGATTTGCAACCCACTAGTGGAGAACCAATGTCCTTTTGTGTTATCAAGTCTCTCTGAAGCATTAAAATATTATAACAAATTGTCCTCAAATCTCTCGCATCCATAACATCTTTGCTTTGACCTCCTGAAAAGTTTCATGCTTCCCCTCAATAAAGAGAAACTCTTCCAGCCAGCGAGTATGTGAGTACGTGGAGCTCTGACAGAAATAGCCCGGGACCCTGCCGTTTGCAGATGGTCTCTCCACTTGTGATGACACATTATACCCATTTATAACAGGAAATATGCGATGGAAGGTCTGATGAGGAAGAGGAGAAGGCTTCATCAGCATCACAGCTGTGAGCGGGACTCTCCTGTGCTCTGATTGGCTGTTGGCAACGGCCCAGCAGCAACCAGAATGCCTAGAACAACCTGGAAGCAGGGGAAAAGCGAGGTACTGCCAGAATGGTGGATGAGGCCTGCTGAGGGCTGGAATTTTCCAAAACATCCACCGTTCCACCTGGACGGTAGACGAGAGCTCTTGCATAATAATGTGACATGAAGGTTAGGCGTCCCGTGTGGTGAAGTGGTCACAATCATATAACAGAAGCCAGATTGCAAACATCATGAGACAGAATTGCGCTTCACATTTAATCACTCAGATGTGAAGGGAATCCGAATAAATGAGGGGAATTTTGTTTAACAGTTTAACATTATGAAAATAACCCTATACACCAGATGTTCTCAGTCATTTTTATATTTAAAAAATGGGTCTGACTATTTGTCTGGAAAAATTGTCACGAAAACTAAAACATTTGACTATTTAGTCTACTATGTCATTATTATTCATGTCAGGGTTTTCAACAAGTTAAAAGTAAATCAAATTTTATTTTTTAAAACACACACATGTAAATGACACATGTTCGGTATAAAGCTGAAAGAGAACATCTCCCAGCTCTGTAACATCCAATATGGATCGTATTTGGTCTTATTGCAATCAAGAGTGCTGGATTCTGCACAAATGTGTGCAAGCTGACAGTACCAGCTGTTTTAGGGCACCCCAGTCTGTGATTCTTCTGCATATTCACACTTTGCAGCAGCTGCTTTGTGTGTGTTTTAGCCTACTTTTCACATACTATTTTAAGGGAAGCTGCATATTTTATATCTACCAATAAAAAACCCCCAATAAATCTCCCTATAAATTTGATAACCTCAGCAATATCTTTTAATTTAAATTATTTTTGCAATCTACCCGATTAAATATAAAACAGTTTTATTTGTTTCTTTTTAAAAATATACTACATGCATGAATGGAAATACAACAGTTCAAAAAGCTCTAAAGTCTAAAATCTCAGCATGGCTCTTCACACTGTGTTGCAGAAATCTGGCGGTTTCAGTTAACATATTAATATGCCCAGATTTTTCCCAGCTATGTCGTAATAAGAATCATTTCCACAATGTTTCATACTGTGCAACATATTGGGCAATTTTTAAGTGTGTTTTTTCATGTAAAGTTGCTGAAAATACAGCAAATTCTCTACGACTAAACAGAAATTCCAACAGAAACGTATGTATACACTGAACTAAACACCACCGCGTGACACATTATCAAGCAGTCAAGTTTTCAAATGCGCTTTCTAAAAAGTCACCAAAAACTGTTTACAGACTGAGCTAAAGAGCTTTCTTCAGTTTCCCGTGGGCTTAAATGGTTTAAGCAGTCCGTGTCATTGATGCGTGTGAGGTTTTTAATGTCATCGGCATACGCTCGAGTGTTTGGATCGATTGCCGTCTTTGTTTCGACTCAAGGACAGGTCTCCAAGGGGCTGATGAGATGAGACAGAGATGGACGTTTCCATGGCCTGACAAATAATTTGTTTACCGGACTGTGTATCCGCACGCAAACGCTCCCGCGCAGACAAATGGACAATGATGGCCCAATGACAAGAAACAAGGCACCCTGGTCTGGAGCCGGCCGTGTGTTAACAAGAAGACAAATTAGGGACGAGAGTGGCATCAATACAGTGGAGTGACAGGCCTGTCACCAAGCTGTCACAAAGTGCCAATTAACAATGCTAATTAAAACAGTAAACAAGAGCACATAAAGCACGCAGCTATTGTCTCCCTGCTGCTCGAACCCTCAGTAAGGACCTTTCGTCCGGCCTCTGTAGGGCGAAACCCAAGTTAACAGCCGTAGAGGACAAACTCAGGCTTTGGAATTGCATTTGGCAGGAATCCGAGCAGGAAATTTTAATAATGCTTCCTAAGTGCCTCAACATTTATCTATGTATTTAATCAAATACTTCAACGTGTCACGCACACACACACACACACATGCATCCAGACAGTCTGCAACGTACATGATATTACTTGGCAGACTGCTCGTTGCCATTTTCCCATCAGAGACAGCCCTGCTGTAGTGTTAATAGGAAGGAGATGACCATGAGCAGTGGTGCTAAAGAGCTGAGATAAGCACTCTGCTATGAAGTATTGGCTTTAAGAGCAATGCAGAGGTACAGTGGCTGGATTGGCCACAGGCTGGATTCGAATCAAATCCATTTCATGCCATAAAGCTCTCAAAGACCAGAACACTGCCGTATCTGATGACCCCTCAAGACAATCTACTCCACAGATAGAGAGCGAGAGAGAACCATATCCACTCCGTTCTGACCATTAGAAGTTTCTTAACTCACATTGGAAAACACTGAATGCATCAGTCAAAGAGTATAAAATAAAACAACGATCTGATCGAGAACCGTAAACTGATAAATCAGCCAAGAGTGACATTTCTGTCATCAAATTGACCATATATTACCTTAAAAAGTGTTTCAACTGTTTTTGTCCAAATAATGAACATCAATGGCATCACAAAGCATTGGACTGACTTTCATTGAACAGACATTTGTCAATATTTATGTTCCACAGAAGAAAGAAAGTCATTGAAAATTTGGAACAACACGAGTGTGTACACGATGACAGAATTGCATTCTCGGGTGAACTGTTCCTTTAAGTGTTCGCAATAGCAAGTAATTAAAATCTTAATTTATCACTGCTGCAGACAGGCTACACATATAAATTAGGAACAGCTAATGAGGCATTAAGAGTGTTGCAGTGAGAAAGACACTCTGAAACCGTAGCTTGTGAAGCTATTTATAATTTCATTTAAATACAGCCAAGCTAGCTTTTAAAAAAGTATTTAACTCATGCTACAAGATAACAAAAAGAAGCTAATTACATTGAAGCTAAGGGGCACTATCTTTTAAATTATATCATTATCAGATTAAAAGATAATTAAAGCTGATTTATGAATGAATTCGAGTGACAGCATCAAATTTAAAATAAATAAATAAATAAATACCCTTGTCGTGCCAAACCTTTCTGGCTTTTTCTTCTTCTTTATGGAACACGAAATGATCAATTAACTGGTGGCTTTTTTCTATAAAACTACAATAAACACAAACTAAGCTTTGAAGCTTTGAACAGACAATGAAGCATCAAAATAACATAAAAATGCCATGGGTATGCTTTTGACTATTTTAGACCTTCTTGATGCTATCCTCAAAACCTGTACCTGTAAGTCTTATTTATTAACCATAATATAGTTAACATGAACTTTATGAAATGTATAATACTTACACCGCATCTATTAATTGTATTCAATGGTCATTTTAACATTTATTAATACATTTAGTTTACAAAAATGTAATTAACTAAGATTAAGGGGGGGGGTGCTATTTCATGCATACTGAGTTTTTTACACTGTTAAAGAGTTGGATACCTAAGAGATGGAAGTTTCAAAAATTAAGTTGTACATTTGAAGGAGTATTTTTGTTCCAAAAATACTCCTTCCAGTTTGTCACAAGTTTCGGAAAGTTTTTTTCGAGTATGGCTCTGTGTGACGTTAGATGGAGTGAAATTTCCTTATATGGGTCTTAAGGGCACTTCTCCCGGAAGAGCGCGCGCTCCTGTATAGCAGAGCACTGAGAGCACAGACATTCACTGATCAGAGCGAGAGCGTCGCGGAAATGTCACAAAAGAAGTGTGTTTTTGGTTGCCAGGGCAAGACAACCCTGCAGAGATTACCAATAAAAAACAAGGCCCAGTTTGACGCCGGATTTGCACATCGTTTATTTCTTAAGGATAATGCAGTCCCAACGAAAAAGGGTCACGATTGTGTGTTGGAACCGCATGCGGTGAGTAAAACTGCTTCAAATATCTCTGTGTTGTTAACTTAGCTATCGGCGCGTAAGCACATCAAGTAAACAACATGCGATGTTGGCATCAAACTGCACTTTCCTCATGTAACGTTACAGCTTAAAAAAAAAAAAAAAAAAGACGACATGAAGTGGAACTTAGTCATTTTCCAAAACCGCTAAGCAAATATACACAGTTTCAGTACATACCACATAGAGACGTCGTTGCTGATGCTGCTCTTGTTAAATTTCAGCCTCTGGATCTGATTCTGGATCATAAATATACGCTGAATCTGACTGTTAGCCATGGTTTGTTTTGGATGTTTTTTCCTCACGGTGTCACAGCTTCCAAACGCTCTCAACGCAAAAGCCTACTCGTGCTCGTGATTCTTTAGCTCCGCCCACACGTCACGCCTCCAGCGGCTCGTGTTTTTCCTTTTGTACAGACTATCTTTCTCTTATGAATATAATAAAATAATTTAATAATAATTGGAGTTATGAAGGATGCAGTAATACTCTATAGGTACTCAAGATTAACAGGATATTGAGTGAAAATGAGCATTTTACCCCCCCCCCCTTTAATAAAGATTAATAGGCATTATTTAAATAAAAAGATTGCTTATTGTTAGTTCATGTTTGCTAATGCATTAACTAATGTTAACAAATGAGACCCTATTGTAAAGTGTTACAGATTGTTGTTCCAGGACCAACAAAGGACATTGATCCAGGAAAATGTCTGTCTTTGGGTAAATCACATTAAGCCTTCTGCAAAGCATGCATATGATTTCCACAGTGTTGCGGAGGCCTGTGTATCCCCACAATGTGTATTACAGGTTACTGCTAACTCAATTTTCTGGAGGATTTAAAGACCTCTCATCCTTTTTAGTTTGATTGAAAGCGCTACATTTCAAATATACAGTATGAATATGGTCTTGCATTGTCATGTTTGAAATGCTATTTGGTATTCAAAAAAAGGCCCTTCTTCTGTTCTTTACTACACCTCTGCCAATCAGGCCGTTGTTCGGGTTGATCTCATGTCAGCCATTGGCAGTTAACTTGAGGATCAACAGAATTGTCTTTGGAAAAGGCTGTGACTGATGTTAAAGGCAGCTGGATCCATTGAGCCGCCTGATCCGACATTGTGCTTGTGCTGGATTGCTTTATATGTACGGCTCATTCTCAAGACAGCCGTGCAACATTTAAGCTCGCTGGATCCAAACCGAAACGTCTGACATTGAAAGGCGGTGCTTGATTGAGTGGGACTTTTATAGCTTAGCCCAGGGATAACAGCTCTCACAGTAGCCGTCTGTAGCCTAAAGGACAAAAGAAAATGGCACGGTCGCCATAACACTGTGCGGTTTTTCTCTCTCACGCTCCCTTCATTGATGACTTGAAGTAGAAGACTTGTTAACCTGTCAGTCGGTAAAGGGCAGAGGCAAGATTATTGCGAATGTCTCTCTGAAACATTCCCCATTTCGGATGTCTAGCACTGAGCCTAATACTACTCTTTACCCAAAAGTTAAGCTGTAACCTTAAACATGTTGATTAGTTCAGTCACCGCATCTTTAAATGCCACCGTAATTTTTATTAATCTCTCAGTACAGCTTTGTCACTTTGCTTATGTCACTGAAAATATTAACACAGATATAACCATCTCTGTATCTGTAAGGAGAGATCGGAAAACTGCATCATTTCATCCCTTAGGATGACTAGCTATCATAATTCTAATCGATCCCCAATCACACTTTGCGTATGTCATGACAAATATATCTAGAAAAAGTAAATCAGAAAGGATTCTAACATTGATAGTGCACACCAGCCAAAGTGTGTTTGCACAACAGATGTCTGCTTAGCTCAACAAACCAAAACTTTAATCAACATTTTCCTAAGTTCTTAGGACGATGAGCTCTGAGACATCCGTACAAAGTGAATTGAAAGTCACAGAGTGAGCTCGCTCCATCAAAGCATCCAGCTGGGTGTTGAACAAGATCCCAGACTCACTCGGCGCTCACCTGTTTTCGACATTCTAACGATGGTGTGTCATCCGAACCTCTCTGTTACTTTTTGAAATGAATTCGGGAACAGCATGACTTGGACAAAAAGCATTATATTATCCCTAACCAATTAGGTTGTTTGGTTGCAGATAAATGACGATGAATGCACTTATGAAGTGATATTACTAACAAATGCAAATATCTTTCATTAAAATTATCATCTTTAAGAATAATTAGGATTATTCTATAGCTCAGAGATTAGCAATCAAGATGTACTTAAAAAAAAATATATATATATATAGCTTTTAAAAATTTGTGAAAACTATTTTTTTTATATACATTTTTTATAATACAATTTGTACTAAACAGATCATTTAAAACAAGATAGATAGATTTCATTTCAAACCACACTCTCACCACACACACATAACCACCCACAGCACCTTCGTACAGAGGCACCTTGCCACCACAGGTATTACCCAACTTATATCGCCCAGGGGATGCTGTGACGATGATAAAAATCGGTTACAGGTTATCAACAACCGAGCCATGCATCCATCATAAATTTCCTCGGTTTTGTGCGACATTACAAGTGGTGATAAATCATTAAATGTGCTAAATTATTCCCTCAGTGCTGCCGTTCTATATTCCCAATATGCTCTGTGTTCTATAATGAGACAGAGGTGGAGCAAAAACATGAGCAATTGAGTCCTTTGACTGAAGGATCTTTCAGTGTCTCCTGTCACGAAATGCAGCATTATGTAGAGTGGTGAGATCTCTATCCAGGTGGTGCCACTGTCAACATTAGCAGTTCATTATGCATGTGTTTATGGGTGTGTGTTTGTTTAGTGAGGTTAGGAAAAGGTGAATTAATTCCTATGCAGGTAATTATAATGTTGTCATTGTTTTGGTTTTTATCAGGGAGTGAAGTCGTGTCTGTAAAGGTCTCTGCTGATAATTTGCACGCTCCATAGACCTGCCAACCGGCCTGTAAAAAAGTGGCATGTCACATTCTAGTAACCTCTTTGCCCCCAATCTTTGCACTACATGCCATGGCAAATACCCTTCCACTACTGAAGGCTGACACCCTCAGCCCTCGCGTGCCACACACACTAACACACCCTTTCCAGATATTCAACTTAATAACCTTTTAAAAGTCACACCATATTCAGCTTTTCCTCAGTTGTTTTGCCAGTCTACAGGTGCATCTCAACAAATTAGAATGCTGTGGATAGGGTTGGGAATCGTTAGAAATTTTCTGGTTCAGGTTCTGCCTAACTGTTCCGGTTCCGGTTCCGGTTCCATTAAAATCATTAAATTACTGCTTTTTAAAAATGCGGGTTAGGAAACGGGTCGGGTACAATATTTTATTTGCATCATAATTACATTAGCGTAAAACCTCAAATCTTTCACATGAAATGAGAGTTTCATTTAAAAAAACAAAAAAACAAGACGCTCTGCATTAACAGGTGACAGCTGGTTGCGAGTGTGGGAACGAATGTCCCCAGCAGTAGCCTACTGAAAATTCTTTCACTGGGCACAGAGGTTTACTGGCACACAGAAGTAGATTTTTGCCATTTTTGCCATGGCAATCGCTGCTGGTTTGTCTTCTTCGACCACTGATGATGATCCTCTCTAAGAGGAATCAAAGGCTCACACGTCAGCACCCGATGTGACTGGCTGGCTTCTGTATTGGTACGGTACAAATCGTCCCAGCCGCTCAAGATTCCTCAACAGTTTAGTTTAGAGCGAACTGTCGGGCCGTGTTCCTCCTCATATAAACACCTTCACGCAATCAACGGCCGCGTGACGTCGACCAGCGTAGTGCAAGCCTTGGGTTCGGTTCAGTGAAAAAAAAACCTAAGGTTTGGCCGAAACCGAACCCCGTCAAAAAGCCCAGTATTCGGCCGAATCCGAATTCGAATCCTGGATTCGGTGCATCCCTACAAATTAGAATACTTCATAAGATCAATAAAAAACAAACAAACATTTTTAGTGAATTGTTGGCCTTCTGGAAAGTATGTTCATTTACTCTAAATGTACTCAATACTTGGTAGGGGCTCCTTTTGCTTTAATTACTTCCTCAATTCGGCGTGGCATGGAGGTGATAAGTTTGTGGCACTGCTGAAGTTGTACGGGATCCCAGGTTTCTTTGACAGTGGCATTCAGCTCATCTGCATTTTTGGTCTCTTGTTTCTCATTTTGCTCTTGACAATACCCCTTAGATTCTATATAGGGTTCAGGTCAGGTGAGTTTGCTGGCCAGTTATGGTCATTTAATCAACTTTTTGATTTTGGAAGTATGGGCAGGTGCCAAATCCTGCTGGAAAATGAAACCAGCATCTTCAAAAAGCTGGTCAGCAGAAGGAAGCATGAAGTGCTCCAAAATTTCTAGGTAAACGAGTGCAGTGACTTTGGTTTTCAAAAATCACAATGGATCAATACCAGCAGATGACATTGCACCCCAAATAATCACAGACTGGAAACTTAACACTGGACTTCAAGCAACTTCTTGACCTTCTTGTTCTTCCTCCAGACTCTAGGACCTTTGTTTCCAAATGAAAAACAAAACTTGCTCTCATGTGAAAAGAAGACATTGGACCACTTGGCAACAGTCCAGTTCTTCTTCTCCTTAGCCCAGGTAAGACGCCTCTGACATTGTTTGTGGTTCAGGAGTGGCTTAACAAGAGGAATACAACAACTGTAGCCAAATTCCTTGATCTGTTTGCCTTGACCCCAGCCTCAGTTTATTCCTTGTGAAATTCACTCAAATTCTTGAATCGATTTTGCTTGACAATCCTTATGGTTGTGCATCTTTTTCTTCCACACTTTTTCCCTACCATTAACTTTCTGTTAACATGCTTGGATACAGCACTCTGTGAACAGCCAGCGTCTTTGGCAATGAATGTTTGTGCCTTACCCTCCTTGTGAAGGGTGTCAATGATTGTCTTGTGGACAACTGTTAGATCAGCAGTCTTCCCCATGATTGTGTAGTCTAGTGAACCAAACTTAGAGACTATTTTGAAGGCTCAGGAAACCTTTGCAGGTGTTTTGAGTTGATTAGCTGATTGGCAAGTTGTTGAGATGTCGTTAAATATGAGCCAAAATCATCACAATTAAAAGAACCAAAGACTTAAATTACTTCAGTCTGTATGCATTTAATTTATTTAATGCACGAGATTCACAATTTGCGTTGAATTACTGAAATAAATGAACTTTTCCATGGCATTCTAATTTATTGAGATGCACCTGTATTACACTAAAAAAAAATTAATGCCAAAGACCCCCAAATATGAAGTCAAATGAACATCAAATGCTTTAAAATTCTGATATTTTCTAAAATAAAGAATATATTTTCAGACCAGTGTTATTTTAGTTTCACTGACATGGTATTTTAGTTTTGAATAATATTTTGAATCAGTTATTTTATATTTTCAGTTTTCATTGGAAGGTTTTAGTTATTGTTTGCAGTTTATGTCTATATCTATAGTTTTTAATCCTTTTTATTTTACTTTTAGTTTGTAGTTAGTTTTATTTATTTCAATTATTTTAAATTAAATAAACAAGGAAAGTTTCATTGCTTGAACTAATGTTTATATATATATATATATATATATATATATATATATATATATATATATATATATATATTTTTTTTCCTTTATGTCAATTAACATGTTTTATTTTAAGTAATGAAAATGACTATTTTATTGTTTTTTATTAACTATAATAACCCTGTTTTAGGTTCATTTATGCAAAATGTATAGCTCTTTATGAATTAATACACACACAATTATATAACATAATAATAATATTATTAATAATAACAAATAATAATGATTAATAACTAATAAATTAATATAGACAATAAAAATTATAAAATATAACAATCAATTTAATTCCTTAACAGAATATGAAACTATATGTTTTCATGTTTTTTGTAGCAACTGAGAAAATTATTTGTTTTGCAGTGCTAATCTATCTTCCCCATTTGTATGTATAGCTATACATATGACGACCAAATTTGGAAAATGTTATTTTAAACATAGTAAAACGTTCAAAAGTGAATTGTCAGAACATTTAAAGCAGCTCTCACCATCTGAAAGGCTCATAAATATCTATGTGTGCCCAAATGTGTACAACATAAAGACTGTACAAATGATCTCCTGCTAAAAATGCAAATGACTGTCAGCTTTACTAAACATCTCACACACTTCTTCGGTGGCAGGTCCCTCATTGTTAGCTCGTGTTTTGCACACCTAATAAATAGCACAGCCCACAATCAGCTTTAACCTGTCGCTGCTTCACGGCACAGCTGTTTTAAGTGATGAGAAAAATACTGTTTCAAGGAGAGAGGCCTCACAGGTAAGTTATGACTCTTTCCAGCAAGCTGTAAATTGTCTTTTTTGTTGTTTCTATCTTTTCTCTGTCACTAAGGGAAAATAATCTGCAGGGCTGTGGAGTAATTCTACATGGATGGGTTTCTTATTACCGCGACTGGAGCGCCTGGGCCTTGGAGATGACAGCCCAGCGAGGCAGCAGGCGAGCGGAGAGAAACAGTGAAAGCGATGAGGCATCAGTCAGCAGCTTTACTGCTCGCTCTGAGATAAACACCCAACAAATAAATAAATTAATGCAAGAGAGGCCTGTAAATATGCAGCAAATAGCAGATGGGTGCATGACAGAGCAATACAGGGGTGAAACACTCACATGTGTGCACACATTCACCCACACACACACACACACACACACACACGCACGCTCATAGTACAGTTCAACCAACCCTTTTCCGATCACTAGAGGGCACTTAAGCTACACACATCCCGGGTTTGCACAAAGACACCTTTTTAGCCATGGAATTTACTCCTTTATATAGAGTGGCTTTCAACCTCAGATTCAGATATGAAAATAAATAAAAACAAAAATAAAATAATAAAATATCCACAGTTGCCCAAAATTTATCTGGTCCTGTATCGATTGAGAAAGTATTATCGAACAAAAAGGTGTTGGTTTATGGTCTTTCATATCAGCCCCGTCTAAAAAACTGTGATTAACGTAACCACAAATTCTTCAGTAATCATTGAATGTACTTTATAATTAAACAGTATTCATCCTTCTAGTCAGTGCTGAAACAGGTCAGATCTGACATGTTTGAAATATTAGATATTTTAAGTCAGCTGAGCATGATTCAAACTACTACCCTCTTCCAATTAAAAGAATAATTACTCCCCAAATGAGTCCATGTGGGACTAAAATCCTAGAATTGTCCCTAATCTTCCTAATGGATTGGACACCTGTTGGTGTTGGCACAGAAGTGGATACACTGCATCCACATCGACACAACAACGCACTTCTGTTGGCCGGCCGATGTCTCTCGTGTGTTGAACAGCCAACCGGGTCAACAAAACCTTGCTCTCTGATAATGATTCCTACAATAATTAAGAGATCAATGAGTGAGCATTGCTCGCGGTAAATAAGGGGATGGAGTTGTATGACCAGCATGCAACTTAAACGCAGGGAAGAGAGCCGAGCTTCAATAGAGTGACATTATCACCCCAGCCTTTATTATTGAACCATGACACCACCCCAGTATGTCGCTCGGTGCACCTACATTGGAGAGATCATTTCAGAAAGTGAGACAGCAGCACAACTCATTGGCTTTTATCTACTGAGCTGCAGCATTGATTCAAGAAAATCGGGTCTTTACACCAGCTATATGTTCCTCATGAGGGGGGAAATTCAATGAGAGTGGAGTTCTCGATCGTTCTAGGTGGAGCACGAGCCTTCAGGGAAGATGCAAAGTGACCAGGCTGTTTGTTCATCACTGAACAAACCAACTCACAAACAATCTATAACCAACAGGAACCAGCTCCACTTCAAAGCCTCTCTGTCAATAAAACAACCGGTGGTTCCTCTATCTAAACACCCAGAACTTATTCAGTACAGTATGAGACATCAGAAAAAATTTGTAGAGGCGAAACAAAATGAGAAGTTCGTCCTTCATCTGATCATTTTATCTTCCCTTCCTCCTTCAGACAGCAGGAGGCTTCAGGGTCAGAGATACTCCAGGAGGAACAGAGAGAAACAGAAGTGTACAAGGCGAAACTGAAGAGTGCTATATGTTAGCATTCCCATTAAACCCAAATCCTCCACTATAGCGACTATTTTGATACGTGACGTGAAAGGCGGCAGACATGGCAATACAATATATAAACAGATATATGTATACCTTTCAAAGGTTTGAGGTTGGCAAGATATTATGTTTTTGAAAGAACATTTTAATGCATTTATTTGATCACAAACAGTAATACTGAAAATATTTTTACAAACGGAAATACCTGCTTTCTATTCTAATATATTTTAAAATTGTAAACATGTCATCAGTCATTACTCCAGTTTTTAGTGTCACATAATTCTTCACAAATCATTCTATTATGCAAATAAGCATACATTTTTTTAATATGCTGCTTAATATTTTTGTGGAAATCACTATATATATATATATATATATATATATATATATATATATATATATATATATATATATATATATATATATATATGTGTGTGTGTGTGTGTGTGTGTGTGTGTGTGTGTGTGTGTATTATACTGCACATTTAATATTTAATATTATACATAACATTTAAAATATCAACAAAAATCTTACTAAACTCAAACTATTGAACGGTACACTGAAAAAAAACCCCAAACAAACAGCGGTTTACTTTCAAGCAGTTTTCACTCCAAAAAAAACTGTAAATTTCACAAATATTATAAAGAAACAGCAAGTAACAGTATGAATTAAGCATTGTGTTTTGAAGTTAAAGAAAGTATTTGTAGCAGAAATGAGTCAAATCAGACAAATCAAAGAGTCTATCAGAGCTGTGTGCACTGAAACATGAGCTGAATTCCTCAGGAAGTCATAAATCAGTTCTAGTGCCACAGGAACCAGGCAAGATAACCAACCAACCAACTTGTTCACACAACAGCTTTCAACATTAACACCAATAGAACAATTATTAACAATTTTAATTTGAAGAAGAGATTGTCAAATTTATTGTTCGTGATTGAAATGCAACGCTGGACATCACATGTAAACCCAGGAGATCAAGTTAAATACTTGCATTGACTTCCCCCCCCAGCCAGTGAAACCAGACTGAAATTCCTAAGGGGGAAGGGCTTTGAACCTTTGTCTTCACAGAAAAGTCCTTTGCCAGAGAATGGCAAAGAAACTGCTTTTTATACATTATATATGGACCAGAATGAACTCAAAAAAGACTTATGAATGAATCATTCCATTGCTTAACTCCATATTCATTTACGTGTAACCCACACATTTGACTATCATGTATAATCACTTATTGTGTATGTCTTTTGATAACTATAGGATACCTAGTCATGTCTAGTATTCAAATAATCACATTTTCTTGCTTGATATTGTCCTGACAATCATTTATTTGTAAAATATATCATAATCATGTTATAGGAATCATGTCCAAAATTAGACCCTTTGAGGCAAGAACCACATGCTTGGTAAGATAAACAATGATTTATGATACCCCAGACCCCAGGACCATATCTGATTGGTCAAGGCAACATTTGAGGGGTGGCCAACAAGGAAGTTTAAAAACTTTGGACACGATTAAATCTTGCTTTTTAGTTCTAGTCTGCCTGCTGCTATTAGCCATGTCGGCTTTTAGTCTGCTTTTAGTTCTGGTCTAGCTGCTGCTATTAGCCATGTCGGCTTTTAGTTCCAGCCTTGCTCGTGCTATCAGTCATGCCTGCTCTTAGCTTTTAGCTTGTAGCTTTGCTACCTAGCTTTAGCTTGTAGCATCTAGCCATGCGGTAGTCATCATTGTTCTTTGAGCGCGGTTCCAGCGTGCCTGCCTGCTGCTACTATGAGAAGGAACACAACCTAGTCTCGTCAAACTTTATTTCTTTTCTTTTCCGTTTGAGAGTTTCGTGTTCTGAGTTAAGTTTTGTAACGTCCATTCAACTTCAACCAGCGAACACGACTCTGCACTTTCAGCCAACGCCCAACAACCATGGGCTTCCCGAGACGTCACTTCAGAGACTGAACTTCCAGCCAATCAACGACCTCGGGATAGCCCTTTCACCGAGGCTCCTTCTTCACAGGAGATGCAAGTAACTTTACCTCCAGACTGTGACCTTTACTGGTGTATCTAATATAATTTTAACCTCATTGAGGAACTCAATGCGAGCGCTAATTACGTGATTGATGGTTGTTCATGTTTATGCAATTTAACGTATTGCTGTTAACTTGGGATTCCATATTTCCATTCTCTTAAACTCATCTTTCCCTAACTTTTGACCTTCCTGCAACTTGTGTGAATGTATGTGTGCGTGCGTTTATGTTAGATTAGTTTATATGTCTTAGATTTATCTAATAAAGCCTTATTCATATTGAAAAGAGAAGTATCTTGTGTTTTGTGCTTACAAGTTAATGTCTTAAACTGCCGATCTTGTTACTGTGCTAATTGATAGTGTTTTCACTATAGTTTGGATATTAGTATCCAGCGCAGATTTGATGTTAAACGGCTCGTTCACTGAACCGCAGGCGCGTCTCCGTGAACAGCCGTGAAACAGTGATTCTGTTCAAATTCCCTTTAAAATCTTAAATGATTCCCTTTGAGCTAAATTGACCTGTTTCCCTTACATTTATAATGGTGGAGAATGCGGGCAGTTTAATCTAAATTGTGAGCATAAACCAAGTTATTTAATCTTTGATTTTGCTAAAGGAATGAAAGATGAGAAGCTTGCGAGACTGGAGTATGTGTGTGTGACGCGTGACGTAAGCAGCGCGCGCCCTCCCGCTTGAATGAAAGGAGCTAGAGGAGACTTTAACTCGAGTCCGTCTCCCCGTTGTTAATAGCAGTAAGTGAACTTAAAAGTAAACATCTGAGATCGTACAATAAGGTAGAAATTGAGCGTGTTCCTCATTTGTGTAATGCCTTGTTTTATAGCTGATTTGATTTCACTGTGTGTTCCAGTGTCTCAAACGCTATCTCAGTCACTGTTTGCTGAACGGAGCTAAACTGTTAGTGTTTCAAAAGGGATATAAATCGGTGAATAAAGAATAGTTTTGAGCGGGTTCCTCAATCTATTTATCAAAGTCCCCGTATTCATATTTCATATAGTTTGATTGCCAGTGCGTGTTCCACTGCCGAATCAAATTTGATATTCGACTCCCCTAAGTTAACGTTAAACATTAGAGAACAATGTTTGCCCATTTGTATCCGTTCACAAAGTGAATGCAATCTCGCGTAACACGGCGTGTGTCCGAGAGTAATGTGAATGGGAGTGTTTTAAAAGCTTGATCAAGTATATTTTAACTGTGTACCAACAGCGAAGGAAAGCTTTTATGTTTGTGTCCAGAAAAACTGGCACGGAGAATCAAATTGCTGAGATTGATATAATAACTACAGCAGGAAGCTGCTATTTGAATTAAGATAAATTTAACTCTATACAAACTGAGAGTTTAAGTGCCACATCGCAAAACCAACTGAAAGGCGGTGTTGTTATTTGTAGTGTTGAAATGAGCCGACATTTCATGTAACATGCTTAAGTGTATTTGCAACAATGCAACGATTCATGTGCTAATCCACTAGAATGTGTTTTGGTTGCCATAGTGACGACCGTGACCAGGAAGCCTTTAACGTACTTCCGGAGCAACTCTGAACTGTGCATGCGCAGCGCACAAACTCCACGGTGTCGCTAAGCTAACGAAACCATTGCATTTACATTGAAGTCTATACTAAAGCCACTAGCCTCAAAGGTTAGCCGTTAGCATTACCGTCCAGTGGTAGAATAATGTGTGTTTGGACAACGCTGACGTGATTTAACCATTTAAACATCTTAACTAACACTTGTTAGTCCCTTTCTTTTTATCGATCTCTTTTCCCACTAGACCACTTATTTTCATTTTACTAGAAAGGGAAATACTGACTCACAATTATTAATTGTCAAATTGAAATTTAATTGAAACATTAAATTTATTTTGAATCATTTAAAATTTCCCTCTCAGATCATTTCATATGATCTTTATTTCTAGTATTCTCTTTTGGGTCTAATTATTTTAGGAATGAATAAGCCTTGAACTTTGGAAGTTAAGTAAACTTATTCTTCCTAATTTATTTATCACCCATCTGAATAAATGCTATTCAGACCTTTACTTATTTGAATGCGTTTTACCCCTCTTCCTGTTTTGGTTATACACTTAACCACTATTGTTTTACGTATTGATTTCCTCTTTTTAATTTAATTTTTGCATAGTTTGCCCATTTATTAATTTTTTTAATTGTCCTATTTCTTACCATTTCTTTTGTGTATCCTAGCCTGGGAACGACAAACCTGAGCCCTAAAAGGAGACATTGTTATCCCTCACTACGAGTTCAAATAAATTAGAAAGACAACCCTCTTTCACTTAAAGTTTATTTTGTTTGATTAGTTGTGCAGCAACTAACACAACGCTCTCCTTGTAGTTCAGATAACCGCTACTGAGACTTACCATCTCCGTCCTCTCTCTCCTTTACTTTCCTCTTCTCTTTTTACATTTGTAGGACATGTAAGAACCATCAATCAATTCTAAGTGAAGTAAATACACAATCGTGCCAAAGACGACGAATCATCCTTATGAATTTGATTGTAATCATCCTCTCACTTGTTCTTCCTAACCTCCCTACATTTGGAAACGCAATCCAAGTTTTAGCATCTCATCCAACGTTGAGATCAATTTAATAGAGATACGTGTTGAGCAACTGTCGCCTTCGCTGACTCCCTGGTGAGCGGTCCAACTGAAAGGTGTACGGTGTCAATCCTGTCAGACTAAGAAAAGAGATATCAGAATTATTATTGTATTCTTTTGTCCAAAGCAAGAAATATAATAATATTATTTATGTTTTTGATAACATTTAATTGGAAAAAAATAAGTTTCCTCATTTGAAAAACAGAAATTTTGCTTGTCAGTTGAATTTGTTTTTCACCTCTGTCTCTCTTTTCCTCTTCCTCATTAGAGTGACAAAGTCTTCGCATCTCTAGTCTACTTAGACACCCTGAGACCAACACAGTCATCACCACATTTCACTAGTGGTTCACAATCACTGATACAACACTTAGTTGTCCCACCACACATAGGCTTTTACTCCACACAGATCTGTGTCAGTCTCTCTTCTTCCCAGCGTGCCAACATGCCGCAGACTGCAGACCCCATTTCCCATGGGGAAGATGTGAACATTTGGCTGAGAGGCATAACAGACAGCCTCACTCCAAAGACATTTGAACTGTTATTATTTTTAATAATAATCCTAATCCTGAGAAGATTCCTGACACAAGATTCAAGCCAGAACAACAACCACGAGGAGCTAGTCAAGATCACGAGCTCACTAAGCTATGCCTTCACAACCCAGCTGAAACTGAGCGACAAGCACATCACCCACCTTCAAGAGGAGCTGACACGTGCTCAACGTCGCATAGACAAGCTGGAAGTGAAAGTTCAAAATCAACTCAAAGCACCCAGCGAGAGGGAGCAGGATACAACAGAACAAGTTATGAAGCTCCTAGCAGCCCTGGCAGCAGCTCAGCTCGACCAGCAACATACAACGGCTGCTCAGAAAGACCTGGTAAACAGACTCCAGTATGCCGAACAGCTACTAGAGAAAGCCAAGCTAGACATCAGAAACAAGAACTCTGAAATCAGTGCTTTGAAAGACCACCTTGAAAGGTACAGAACTGAAATGGACAATCTGACCCAACAACTAGATGATACCAACGATGAGCTCTACATGGTCAGAAAAGAACTCCAAAATGCTTACAAGCACAAACTAGAGCCAAGAAAAGAGAAACATCTCTTAGCCTCATCACTGCTGAGCAGAGCAGAGTCCCACGTCCAAGAACTGGCATATGACGAAAGGAGCGAAGGGCCACAACCCAAAACCTCACCTGCCTTCGCCACACAACCCTTTCCTGCCAACGAAAGAAAACCTCCCGTCCAAGGCCTTGAAGCTGCACACGGGATGACCATCAAAGACCTCAACAAGCTGTCTAAAAACATCAGCAGGTTCAACCCAAACTCCACAGAGAGCCCCGACATCCAAGCTTATCTGCGAGATATCGAATTTCACCTGGAAGTGAGACCTCATGTGACTGACAGAGACTGGTTATACCTCCTTAGAGCCACGTCCAGTCCCGAGGTACGAAACTTTCTAGATCGACAGCCCAGTCAAACCAAGTCAAACTACCAGCGACTTCGTGAGGTCCTGATTAAAGAGTTTACAGACCCAGAGTCTGAACATGGACTGTTAACTGCCTTGGAAACCAAACAAGGTCGTCAAGAGACTCCACAAGCTTACTACAACCGACTCCGACAATCCTACTTTGGTGCACACAACAACTCTGACCTTGAAGAGGATGTGAACTTCAAAACCCTCTTCCTAAAGAATCTGCACCCTGGAGTCAGTCACCATCTAGGTGTCATGGCCTGTCCGAACTCCATGACCATCCAACAGTTGCGTGACCTAACACAGAAGGCCTATAACAAGCAGAAGTTGGGCCTCAAAGAAAGGTAACAAAACATCCACACTCTTGAACTCTGTCAACAAAGACTCAAGCCTTGCACTGGACGACACCCAGTGGCATCACAACACCAGAGTCTTCCATCAAGAGCACAGAGAACGTGACGCCCATATCCACGACCGCTTTCAGCCCAACTGCTGGAAAAATCCATGGGACCAGCCACGCTTCTCAAGAAACCAAAAGGATAACATCTGGAAACCTAACCAGAGATCCAAAGGTAATCACCTGACTCATCCAAGAGCAACTCGTGTGGGTAAGCGACAACAAAACCCACCTCAGCACCACTCAGACATGCACAGTGCTGAGTATGCACAAGAACATAACCGCTTACCATTAGAAGACACGGAACAAGTCATGGAACAACTAAGAGAGTTCTTTCAAGACAATTTACATGCATATGACCACAAAGTTGAGTCATGCTCGCTGTGACCAGCGACAGAACGGAAGGCCGGTGATCACCTGGTGCACCACATCAGAGATGACAAGCACCTGTTCAACAACAACCCAGAATGAACAAGTCTTTCACGGCCAACTGTTGATGAAAATCTGAGGTACTAAAGGACATCACCTCAGTCACTAACAAACTGTCAAATGAACTCCAACTCCAAGTTCCAAATTCCCTGTCTGTGCAACAACAACCACCAGAGCACAGAAGGTCAGAAAGTCTGCTACAGCCAGAAGGCATCACAAGAAGAATGCAACATAGGAGACAAGTTTTGCAACTCAGCTTCACACAGCCATGCCAAACTGCCTCCGACTGTCTGCTAAAGAACTTCCTGCCTTGCTGGACTGACCCCTCATTACACCATGGACACGCCCCTCATCCAAGCCAAGGATGCTGAGAGCCAGTCTTAAGTGACATGCTAGAAAAAGGGGGAGACAACACAGACTTGAACAGATCTGACCACACATGCACTACACCAGTAATACACAACATTACCTACACCCAGAGGTAAACACATCTACTGATAACACAGTCAACAAACATATTCTTCCCACAGGTAGAATATCCAACTTTTAGTGTAACAAAGTTACACATACCCACCATGAAGAAACGTGCAGCCATCCTCACAATAGGTAGAACACCTGACACTAAGTTAAGGTTCATGACACACTAGCTGCACCTGACATCCTAGCTCAATAGTAGTTGTAACCCATGCTAGGAAAACCCACAGCAGCCTTGTTTTGTTTTGTTCTTCTTTTACCTATCCTTCTCCTTCCCCTCTTTCCTGAGTAGGTGAAATGCCTAGACACCCTGCGAGGGTCGAAGGTCTGATATTAGGATTGACTCACAACACCTAATATCCGCCAGCCACTCTAAACTGAATGGAAGCCAGAGAGCTCCATGCATGATAGGTCAATTCATTGAATTGAAATGAAATTACTAGAAAACTAATGGGTAAACGTAAAGTAAGACAACCTAGAAGAACCAAACAAAGTTAACCACAAATTTGATTGATGAATCAAAAATAAAAACAATTTCCAAGACGATCTAAACTATCCTCAATGTGCTAAACTACATTGACTAATTGAACTTAACCACGTGTACCTAAATAACCTGATGCCTGCACCAGTACAGTAACTGTCATGGAGGTGTTGTCTTGCTGGTTTGCTGTGTTTGTCTGCTTCTTCTGCCTTTGTTTCTCCAGCGATCGACGATGTCTTCACCTAAACACCTCGCCGATCGAAAGGGGGATATATGTAGCAGAAATGAGTCAAATCAGACAAATCAAAGAGTCCTATCAGAGCTGTGTGCACTGAAAACATGAGCTGAATTCCTCAGGAAGTCATAAATCAGGTTCTAGTGCCACAGGAACCAGGCAAGATAAACCAACCAACCAACTTGTTCACACAACAGCTTTCAACATTAACACCAATAGAACAATTATTAACAATTTTAATTTGAAGAGAGAGATTGTCAAATTTATTGTTCGTGATTGAAATGCAACGCTGGACATCACATGTAAACCCAGGAGATCAAGTTAAATACTTGCATTGACTTCCCCCAGCCAGTGAAACCAGACTGAAATTCCTAAGGGGGAAGGGCTTTAAACCTTTGTCTTCACAGAAAAGTCCTTTGCCAGAGAATGGCAAAGAAACTGCTTTTATACATTATATATGGACCAGAATGAACTCAAAAAAGACTTATGAATGAATCATTCCATTGCTTAACTCCATATTCATTTACGTGTAACCCACACATTTGACTATCATGTATAATCACTTATTGTGTATGTCTTTTGATAACTATAGGATACCTAGTCATGTCTAGTATTGAATAATCGCATTTTCTTGCTTGATATTGTCCTGACAATCATTTATTTGTAAAATATATCATAATCATGTTATAGGAATCATGTCCAAAATTAGACCCTGTGAGGCAAGAACCACATGCTTGGTAAGATAAACAAATGATTTATGATACCCAGACCCCAAGGACCATATCTGATTGGTCAAGGCAACATTTGAGGGGTGGCCAACAAGGAAGTTTAAAAAACTTTGGACATACGATTAAATCTTGCTTTTTAGTTCTAGTCTGCCTGCTGCTATTAG